>NW_016107504.1:2275867-2277793 GCF_001604975.1 Cebus imitator
GAATATACAATTATGGCCAGGTGCAGTGGCTCATGCCTATAATCCCAGCACTTTGGGAGGCTGAGGTGGGTTGATCACCTGAGGTCTGGAGTTTGAGACCAGCCTGGTCAACATAGTGAAACTCCGTCTCTACTAAAAATACAAAAATTAGCCAGGTATGGCGGTACATGCCTGTAATCCCAGCTACTCGGGAGGCTGAAGCAGGAGAATCCCATGAACTGGAGACAGAGGTTGCAGTGAGCCAATATCACGCTCTGCACTCCAGCCTGGGTGAGAGTGAGACTTCATCTAAAAAAAAAAAAGATAATACAATCATATATGTTGTAAAAGTAACACTGAGAAGTCTTCCTTCCAACCAATCTTCATCCACTTTGTTCTTCTCCATCCTCTTATTTAACTCTTTTTTAATTTCTTTTTTTTTTTCTCTGCACAGAGTCTTGCTCTGTCTCTCAGGCTAGAGTGCAGTGGTGCCATCTTGGCTCACTGCAACTTCCGCCTCCCAGGTTCAAGCAATTCTCCTGCCTCAGCCTCCGAGTAGCTGGGATTATATACATATGCCACCAGGCCTGGCCTGGTGTATTTTTATTTTTTTATTTGTATTTTTAGTAGAGCCAGGGTTAGTATATTTGTATTTAGTAGAGACGGGGTTAGTATATTTGCATTTTTAGTAGAGATGGGGTTTAGTAGAGAGGGAGTTTCACCATGTTGGCCAGGCTGATCTGGAACTCCTGACCTCATGATCAAAAGTGCCTCAGACTCCCAAAGTGCTGGGATCCTTCTGGTGTTCCTTATATAAACACTAGCCAAGAATTTGTTTTACTTTCTCTATTTCTTAAAGGAGAAGGTATTATCTTTTGGCTTTATTTGCACTTTACTTATTTACTTAAATTTGTATCCTGGACGTCACTCC
Source organism: Cebus imitator (assembly GCF_001604975.1). NCBI lineage: Eukaryota > Metazoa > Chordata > Mammalia > Primates > Cebidae > Cebus > Cebus imitator. The sequence continues at coordinate 2,276,778 of NW_016107504.1, forward strand.
GTATCAGTAGACAGAGATCTTGACTTTTTGAAAATAGATGCCTGGTATTGAATTACATAGATATACCATAGTTCATTCCACCAGTTGCTAGTTGCTAGATTGTTTTTTTGCCAATCATTTATTGCAAATAATGACATAGTGAATAGTCTTTCATGCATATTGTTTCAGGTGTGTTCAGGTATAATAGTAAAAGTCATGAAAAAGGATTTTCTGAATTAATGGGTAAATCCATCTCTGGATATTGTCAGATTCCTCTTAATTTGCACTATTTTGTACTCCCACCCACAATGTATGAGTATGTTTTCCCACATCCTTGATAAGTGAGTATGCTAGCAAACTCCTGGATTTTTGCTAAGCTGATGGAAGTAAGTAGGTTTCTAAGTATATTTTTAAATATTTTATTGTGAAAAAGTTTGAAACACTGAGAAAAATAATTGTTCAGTTGACAGCTGTATATCTACCACCTAGATTCTACACTGAACCTTTTATCTCCCTGCCAACATTTTATTTTTAAAATAAAACTGACACAAAAACAGAAAACCAAACACCGCATGTTCTCACTCATAGGAGGTTGTTGAGCAATGAGAACACATGGACTCAGGGAGAGGAACATCACACGCTGGGGGCAGTTGGAGGGCATGGGGGAGGGGCAGCAGGGGGTGGGGAGGGTGGGGAGGGATAACATGGGGAGAAATGCCAGGTATAGTACATACCTAAAGTAAAATTTAAAAAAAAATTCAAAAATAGCAAAGTAGACAGAACTTTATTAGCACTACTATATACCCATCACTGATATTTACTATCAGGGCTTTGTCACATATTTATCCATCCCTGTCTCTATCCATTAATATATTTTTGATGCATTTCAAAATAAATTACAACAATATGCTTCTCTCTCAATACTTCAGTATGCACACCATAACTAAAATTCCATAGCTGTATATTACTTTTCTTTTGATATTAATTCACATTAAATGAGATGCACAAATCTTAAGGGTACATTTACTGGACTTTGA
>NW_016107504.1:2278013-2281840 GCF_001604975.1 Cebus imitator
TAGGTTTTGGGGTACATGTGAAGAACATGCAAAATTGTTGCATAGGTACACACGTGGCAGTGTGATTTGCTGCCTTCCTCCCCTTCACCTATATCTGGCATTTCTTCCCATGCTATCTCTCCCCAACTCCCCACCCCCCGCTGTCCCTCCCTTATTTCCCCCAACAGACCCCAGTGTGTGATGCTCCCCTCCCTGTGTCCATGTGTTCTCATTGTTCAACACCCATCTCTGAGTGAGAACATGCAGTGTTTGATTTTCTGTTCTTGTGTCAGTTTGTTGAGAATGATGGTTTCCAGGTTCATCCATGTCCCTACAAAGGACACGAACTCATTTTTGATGGCTGCATAATATTCCATGGTGTATATGTGCCACATTTTCCCTGTCCATTCTGTCATCAATGGGCATTTGGGTTGGTTCCAGGTACTTTCTTTCTAAGGTTTCTGTCACTCAACATAACATTTTTGAGATCCATCCATGTTGTTGTGGTTATCAATAGTTCTTTCAATGAAATCATTGAGTGTTTTATTATATGACTGTGTCATGGATACCTGGGTTGTGTCAAGTTTTTGGCTACTATGAAGCTGTTAAATATATTTTTTACAAGGCTTTTTCATGGATATGTGATTTCATTTTGCTTCGATGAATAACTGAGAACAGATTTGTTGGATCATAAGTGGATGTTTAGTTTTATTAGGAACTACTAGACATTTTACCAAAATGGTGATACCATTTTATATTTACAACAAAGTGGTTTGAAAATTTCCATTGTTCCACATTTTCTCAAATTTTGGAACATTGATAGGTATGTGGTAGCATCATATTGTGATTTTAATTTACATTTCCCTGACTAATTATGTTAAGTCCTTTTTTTATATACTTGTGAGTTACTTACATATTCATATATTTTGTCTATTTTAAAAGATGGTTTGTTTCTCACTATATTATTAAGTTGGAAGTGTTGTTTATATATCCTGCATACTGGCCCTTTCCTAGATATATGTTTATGAGTATTTTAGCCCTGGCTGGCTGACCTGTTTATTTCCTTAGTGTAGTTTGATGAACAAAAGTTTTAATTTTATTGAAGTTACATTTATCAATTTTTTTCTCATATGATTATAATTTTGTGTCTTGTCTAAGAAACATTTACCTGCCCCAAAGTTGCAAAGGCAGTCTCTGTTTTATTTTATAAGCTTTATAGTTTTAATTTCTGTTTAAAACCATTATACATCTCAAATAATTTTTGTTCAACATCATTTCTTTAAAATAACCTCCTCTCCATTGCATTACTTCAGGATCTGTGTCAGACCAAATAATAATATATGTGTTGGTCTATTTCTGTGCTGTCAATTCTGTTTTATTTATTTGTTTCGCTACCCTTAAGCAAGTGCCACCCTGTGGCTTTATAGTAAGACTTGAAGTCTGGTAATGTAACCCCCACCAACTTTGTTCTTTAAAAAACACACACACACAAACGTTTCTTTTGTATATTAGGTCCTTTGCCTTTACTCTCAGAGTGGTTTAAATTTGTATGTCTCTTACTGTGAGTGAGATTGGTCATCCTTTTATGTGTAAAGGGCCATATATATATTTTTTCTTGTTAATTGCCAATATCCTTTACCCACTTCTCTATTGTTTTTCTAATCTTTTGATTTTGAGTTATCTAATTATAAGAAGGAATAGAATTAGTAAAGCTGATTTGGATTTTTTTTTTCTTTCTGATTTTCAAAGAACCAGACTTTCCTGGTCAATGTTTTGGCTCCTAGAGAATAATGTGAATAGGGCCATGTTTCTGAAACATGTTGAATTGATTTCTATTAAAGCAGTAAGACAGATGAATCCAATTTTAAAGAGGCTACATTGTATTCTGCCAGCAAAAGCCTCAGATCAGCCCAATATAAACTCTTCTTAGATAAGCTCTTAAAAAAAATACCTTTCTGTTTTTTACTAAATAACCTGGGCCAACTGTAAACTGTAACACTCAAAGTTACAAGTTGTGTTTTCCACCGGTTATCTCTCCTAGCTATAGACATGTAACAAAAATTTCAGAGAAAGATATTCAAAATGATATGTGGCAAACACTCTGTCTGTGGAAGTTACACACTCACTATATTTTGTTTATATGTGTTCTTGAGACACAGTGATAGTGAAGAAATGCATTGAAGGCTATTTAAGTATGAACTTAACAGATATTTGCCTAATCTTTGGAAGGAAATTAGGATATGGCATTCCCATATCCTCATAGGAGTAATTCTCAATTATTAAAACCCGAGTACAGTTCTTTAGGTGCTGGAAGAATAAGTGTTTTGGATATTCTGCCATGTAATTCCTTCATTCTTAAAATATTTATTATGTTCTGTGCCAGATAATAGTTGAGTCACTAGAAACTCAAAGGCATAGATTCTGATCTTGAAGATCTCAAAGATTGCTCTCTACTGTAAGAAAATCTAGGTAGCATCACCATGATAATGGTTATCTCAATGGGAACTTTTATGAATATGTATGACTAATATTTTGGATCAATAGACTACAGTCAAAACTCAGCAAGCAGATCACAATAAAAGTTCACCTATTAAACACACACCACAAACCGATGACTGGGTATTAGAACTCAGTTACTCAACTGTAGTAAAGGTTGATATAACACTTTCAAAACAATGTAGTGACCAATAATAAATTAGTAAGGCTAATACCCATGATGATATATCTATATGAGGAAGAAAATGTGTGTAAGGTGAACATTAGAATCAGATTATACATAAGAGAAAAAAAAAACATGACTTTGGAAGGATTCAGTTTACCTCATATATTACTTTTGTTCAGGGCCTTATCTAAGGTGCCTGGAGAGGTTTTATTTAGAGAGTGACAGTTGAATTTAGTCTTAAGGGAAAGGTGTTCCAGGTAGCAGGAATAACATCCAAAGGCATTATTGTGAGAAATATTGTATGCTTGGAAATGTTGAAAGAAATACAAATGTATGTAATTTATGATAAAAAATCTGTATCAAACAAATAGGACAAACAACTGCATGCCCGCATGCCCATAATTTTGACAATTTAGATGAAATGGACTAATTTCTTGAAAGATGAAAATTATTGAAGCTCACTAAAGAAGAAATAGGTAATCCAGGAATCTATTTTTTTTTAATTTAGTTGTAGTTAAAAACTCACCAACAAAGAAAACTGCATAACCAGATGGCATCACTGGTAAATTCTACAAACATTTAAAGAAGCAATAACACCAATGCTACACAATCTCTTCTCAAAAATAGAACTGGAGGGATAACTTTCCAACCATTATATATAGCCAGCATTATTTTGATATCAAAGGTAGGCAAAGACATTATGAGAAAAGAAAGCTGTAGACCAATGTCTCTGATGAACATAGACATAAAAATCCTTGAGAAAATTTTGGCAAGTCAAATCTAGCAATATATGAAAAGGATAGTACACTACAATCAAGTAAGGCTTATCCTTAGAATACAGGCTGGTTTGACATCTGAAAATCAATGTAATTTGCCACATCAACAGAGTAAAGAAGAAAAACTGTATTATAATTTCAATAAATCCTGAAAAGTATTTAATAAAATTCAATATTCATTCCTCAAAAAATAGTCTTGGAAAATTAGGAATAAAAGGGAATTTCCTTAGCATGATAAAGGACATTTACAAAATCTTGATCCAAAATGTTCAGTGGTGAAAAACTGAATACTTTTACCCAAAGTTATGTAACAACACAAAAATGTTATTTGTTACCATTCCTTTTCAGTATTGTACTGGAAGTCCTAGCCAATGTTATAAGATGACAAAGAAAATAAAAGATATACATAT
>NW_016107504.1:2281866-2291722 GCF_001604975.1 Cebus imitator
AAAAAAAAAAAAAAAAAAAAAAAAAAAAAAAGAAAGAAAGAAAGAAAGAAAGAAATGAAGGGCCTACATGGTGGAAAGGAAGAAATAAAACTCTGTTTTCATAGATGGCATGATTTTATACTTAGAAAACCCTAATAAATCTACAAAAAGCTCCTAGAACTAAAAGGTAAATTTAGTAGGGTCATAGGACAAAGCAAATATATAAAAAATAAATTATGTTTTTATATACTGTCAATGAACAACTACAAATAAAAATTAAACAAAACAGCATAATATACAATAGCATCAAATAACACGAAGTGCTTAGGTATGCATAGATCTAACAAAAATGTGTAGGCTTTGTATGTGGAAAATTATAAAACACTGTTGACAGAAATCAGAGACCTAAATAAATGGAATGGTATATTGTGTTCATGGATATTGTGGAGATATCAGTTCTCTCCAAATAAATCCATAGATTGAAAGGAGAACACAAAGTTTTTCTTCTAAAATTTATATGGATAAAAAATGACCTAGAATATCCAAAACGATTTTGAGAAAGCAAAGTTGGACAATTCGTAGTACTTGATGTTAAGACTTAAAATAAAGCTACAATAATTACGATAGTGTGGTATATGTGAAATGTAGACAAACAGGTCATTGTAACATAATAGAGAGTCTAGAAATACACCCACATATTTAATTTTTGACAAAATTGCTAAGGCAATTTCAACAGAAAGATAAGTCTTTTCAACAAATGCTGCTAAAACATAAAGCAATTTGACATCCTTATGCAAAAAAATACAAACAAACCAACATAACAAACCTCTACCTGCACTTCATACCTTGCACAAAATTTAACTCCAAATGGATCAGAGACCTAAATGTAAAACCTAACATTATCAAACTTCTAGGACAGAAGCAGGCAAACTTTTTCTGCAAAGAGCTACAGAGTAAATATTTTAGTCTTTATGGGCTACATATATGGATTCTGTCACATATTCTTTATTTTTTTTAACAACCCTCTAAAAATGTAAAAACCATTTTTAACATGTAGGCAACACAGAAACAGGCCTATAGATCATATTTAGCCCATGGGAAGTACTTTGTCATCCCTTGTTTTAGATGAAAGCATAAGAGAAAACTCTGTTATTATATGTTAAGCAAAAACTTGTTAGATAGAATACCATAAGGGTAATTCATAAAAGAAAAAAATGGGATATATTGGACCTTATTAAAATTAATTGTATTTTCATATCATATATCTGACAAAGGACTTATAATCAGAGTATATAATGAGCTTTCAAAACTCAATAAGAAAACAAACAACCAAATTTTAAAATATAGTTGGAAATATGGGCAAACAATTTGAGTAGATACTTCACCAAAGAATGGCTAACAAGCCCATGCAAAGAAAGTCAATATAATTCGTCACCTGGGAAATGCAAGTTAAAACCCCAATGAGATATCACTTCTTAAATATTAGAATTGACCTTTTTTAAAAATGGATAACTGAGAATAACTAAGTTCTGCTAAGGATGCTAGTTAATATGCAAAGTGGTACAGCCGCTTTGAGAAAGAGTTTGACAATTTCTTATATAGTTAAACGTTGTCTTCCCACATGACACAGCAATTCTATTTCCAAGAAAAATGTGAAGCTTCACATGAAAACTTGTAGATCAGTGTTCATAGCAGCTTAATTCATAATCACCAATAATTGTAAACACCCCAAATGTGCCTCAAATGGCAAAAAGATTAACAAAATGTACATATTCATCTGATGGACTAATAACCAACAATAAAAAGTAACTACTGATACACACAACAACATGGGTGAATCTCAAATGCATTGTATTAAGTGATAGAGGACATAGTCAAAAGGCTACATACTATATGGATGCATTTGTATAACATTCTGGGAAAGAAAAATCTGTAAGACATAAAATTGATCAGTGGTTGCCACGGAATTGGGATGTGGGGATGAGTTGACTACAGTGCACAGGGGCTTTTTTGCGTTGATGAAAATGTTCTATGTCTTAATTTTAGTGGTGTTCATATGACTATATAACTTTGTCAAAACTCATCAAAGAGTACACTAAAAAGACAGAATTTTAGTACATGTAAAAATCGTTCAAAGTGGGAATGACAGAGGGACAGACAAAAGATAGAGAGACGGACAGTGAAATTTCTAATGTCAAATTGATGATGGAAGAAGCTTGAACATGTTTATATGCCATGGCCCTGAGTTAGTAAAAAGGAAAATGTTGAAGGTTATCTTAAAATACAGGTCATTTGAAAATATAGTTTAAACTTACACATAAATAATTGTTCACAATGATTTACAAGTAGAAGGAATGTGTGGTTTGTAATATTTTATACATTTTTGTGAAGTTGATTTAAGTATTGAAGCAGTGATCCGCATATGTTAAATTATAAGGCTGTAACTATTAATGGATTCCCTATCCTCTGCTCTGGATAATTGTGTGTGCTCCTCTTGCTGAATGAATGTCCAAATTTTCAATATCATTGCTTAATATGATGTGATTCCCAAGGACTAGTGACTCAGCTGTTGCTTTCAATAGCTAAACTATATTTATTTCTTAAAGGTGATGTTGGACCAAGTGGACAACCTGGACCAATGGGACCTCCTGGGCTGCCAGGAATAGGTGTTCAGGGACCACCAGGACCACCAGGGATTCCTGGGCCAACAGGCCAACCAGGTAAGATTAGAGTAAATGTGCATTTTGTAGTACTCATAATATATACATTGGTCAGCTCATCAAAAAAATGAAACCCACAAACAGTCTTCCAGAAAACAGACTTAAGAGGCAATGTATCTATGTGTATAATTTTATAAAAGTAGAAAAGTGGCCAGACGCGGTGGCTCATGCCTATAATCTCAGCACTTTGGGAAGCTGAGGCGGGCGGATCACCTGAGGTCAGGATTTCAAGACCAGCCTGACCAACATGGAGAAACCTCATCTCTATAAAAAAAAAAAAAAAAAAAAAAAAAAAAAAAAAAAAAAAAAAAAAAAAAAGTGGAAATGTACAGGACCTAGCATAAAATCTACTTTAATCCCTGATATTTCCCCTCTGTATTCATCTAAAATTGATGTATTTCCAATAATGCAATTGCAGTGTGTTATTATTGATATGTACTTGTTGAGCTAGACATAGTTTTGGAAGCAGAGGCCTCGAAACTTCTAGTGCTGATCATTTCAGGTCTGAGTAGCTGTACACCATTAATAGACCTTTGTGGAACCTCTTAACACTTCTTAGCACATGAGAATTCGAGTTAAGTTTCAGCAAAACTTTCCGTAAAAATATATTTTAGGCATTCTCTTTTTCTTTTTCTTTTCCATAAATAAGTTTTTTCCCCTTTTTGCCCCCAAACTAGCAATCACTTTGCAATTCATCATCACTGCAAATCTTTACTTTTAATATTTTGTATTAGATACTCAAAAAAGTCTTTTATGAACATGTAACCTAATGGGTTTGCCTCTATAGATAGGAAATCATACGATTTCTCTAAGTTTGTGTGAAAGCATATTGAATTTCTGGATTCTGAACTGCCTGGTGATGTGAATTCTCATTATCTTAATCTAGGCAGGTAAAGTAAAGGCCACCTTGGTGCCAGCACATGTTATTGCAAAATACCATAATAATTTATGAAATTAAAACAAATATGAAACATTTAGTTGCTCCTTAATTCACGTGAGTACATCTGCAGGCTTAAACACATGGTTCAGATGTGCATACATTTATTTTAAGCAATGGCTATATATTTCCTGACCTTAAATGACGGTAGATATTTTGTTATTATTCTAAAAATTTAGAAACACAGGTTAAAAATATAAAAAGCCTGTAAAGGTTATTTTCATTTATATACTATTTTACAATTTATTATATGGCACATTATACCTTTTTATGATCCTGAACATGTCACTACTGATTTAAAACTAAGAAAACTTAGTGTTGCTTTGAATCAGGTTGTTATAAATAGTTGCTTTATCACTTATGGAAAAAACTTTCTGTCCAACTAGCATAGCAGAGGGATCTTGGGAAAAAGTACTTATTTTTAGATTTGATCATTAAAGGCTTGACCTATTTTTTTTGTTTGTTTCTTTTGAGGCGGAGTTTCACTCTTGTTGCCCAGGCTGGGGTGCAATGGCACAACCTTGGCTCACTGCAACCTCCACCTCCTGGGCTCAAACAATTCTCCTGCCTCAGTCTCCCGAGTAGCTGGGATTACAGGCCTCCACACTCAGCTAATTTTTGTATTTTTAGTAGACATTGGGTTTCACCATGTTGACCAGGCTAGTGTCAAACTCCTGACCTCAGGTGATCTGCCCACCTTGGCCCTCCAAAGTGCTGGGATTAAAGGCGTGAGCTACCATGCCCGACCCCTGCTGTTTTACAGAGGTGGATGAAATGAATTTATCACTCCTATGGTGTTTTGTCATTTATTTCAGTTCCAAAAAGTGCATGAGTCTTTAGAAGCTGTTTGAATTCTTAAGTCACAGCTAAGTGAGAATAAAAAAGGGAACACTATCAATATGAATCTAAACAAAACACAAATATGTTAACACATGCGTCATGCTCTTTCAGATTTACCTGATACTTTGTAATGTATTATTTATCTAATGTTCTCTCTCTCTTTCTCCCTCTATCATATCATCTATCTGACAAAGGACTTATAACCAGATATAAATATAATATATAGATAAATATTACATAGATATAAATATAATATAGATATAATATATGCATAGGAATATTGATTAATAAAATATAAGTGGATGGGCAGGAATAAAAGTAATAATGCTGAATTAAACTTCATATATTTTTAAATGAATATATGTATAGCCATAGTATTCAAGATGTTAATATGGTTCAACAAACAAAATTAACTGCAACTAGCAAGAAAATGTATTGAATTCACTCTTAATATAGAAATGTTCTCAAAGCACAGCACCCTTTTTTTTTTTTTTTAATATGGGATGGACCACATCTCATATTTACACAAGCCACATATACTCACTTTATATATATATGTTTTATATATATATTTATATATATATTTATTATTGCACTTTAGGTTCTAGGGTACATGTGCAGAACATGCAGGATTGTTCCATAGGTACCTATATGGCAATGTGGTTTCCTACCTCCATTCCCCCATCACTTATATCTGGCATTTCTCCCCACGTTCTCCCTCCCCAACCTCCTTGTCCCCTGCTGTCCCTCCCCTATTCCCCCGCAACAGACCCCAGTATGTGATGCTCCCCTCCCTGTTCTCATTGTTCAACACCCAGCTATGAGTCAGAACATGCAGTGTTTGGTTTTCTGTTCTTGTGTCAGTTTGCTGAGAATGATGGTTTCCAGATTCATCTATGTCCCGACAAAGAACACAAACTCATCATTTTTTACGGCTGCATAGTATTCCATGGTGTATATGTGCCACATTTTCCCTGTCCAGTCTATCATCGATGGGCATTTGGGTTGGTTCCAGGTCTTTGCTATTGTAAACAGTGCCACAATGAACATTCATGTGCATGTGTCCTTATAGTAGAATGATTTATAATCCTTTGGATATATACCCAGTAATGGGATTGCTAGGTCAAGTGGAATTTCTATTTCTAGGTCCTTGAGGAATCGCCACACTNTATATACCCAGTAATGGGATTGCTAGGTCAAGTGGAATTTCTATTTCTAGGTCCTTGAGGAATCGCCACACTGTCTTCCACAATGGTGGAACTGATTTACACTCCTACAAACTGTAAAAGTGTTCCTATTTCTCCACATCCTCTCCAGCATCTGTTGTCTCCAGATTTTTTAATGATCACCATTCTAACTGGCGTGAGATGGTATCTCAACGTGGTTTTGATTTGCATTTCTCTAATGACCAATGATGATGATCATGTTTTCATATGTTTGTTGGCTTCATATATGTCTTCTTTTGAAAAGTTTCTGTTCATATCCTTCACCCGCTTTTGAATGGGTTTTTTTTGTTTGTTTTTGTAAATCTGTTTTGGTTCTTTGTAGATTCAGGATATTAGCCCTTTGTCAGATGGGTACATTGCAAACATTTTTTTCCCATTCTGTTGGTTCCCGGTTTACTCTAATGATTGTTTCTTTTGCTGTACAGAAGCTCTTTGGTTTAATTAGATTCCATTTGTCTATTTTGGCTTTTGTGGCCAATGCTTTTGGTGTTTTAGTCATGAAATCATTGCCTATGCCTATGTCCTGAATGGTTTTGCCTAGATTTTCTTCTAGGGCTTTTATGGTATTAGGTCATATGTTTAAGTCTTTAATCCATCTGGAGTTAATTTTAGTGTAAGGTATCAGCAAGGGGTCCAGTTTCTGCTTTCTGCACATGGCTAGCCAGTTTCCCTAACACCATTTATTAAACAGGTAATCCTATCCCCATTGCTTGTTTTTGTCAGGTTTGTAAAAGATCAGATGGTTATAGATGTATGACATTGCTTCTGAGGCCTCTTTTCTGTTACATTGGTCTATATCTCTGTTTTGGTACCAGTACCATGCTGTTTTGATTACTGTAGCCTTGTAGTATAGTTTGAAGTCAGGTAGCATGATGCTTCTAGCTTTGCTCTTTTTGCATAGAATTGTCTTGGCTATGTGGGCTCTCTTTTGGTTCCATATGAAGTTTAAGGTGGTTTTTTTCTAGTTCTGTGAAGAGGGTCATAGGTAGCTTGATGGGGATAGCATTGAATCTGTAAATTACTTGGGGCGGTATGGCCATTTTCACAATATTGATTTTTCCTAACCATGAGCATGGAATGTTTTTTCATCTTTTTGTGTCCTCTCTTATTTCCTTGAGCACTGGTTTATAGTTCTTCTTGAAGAGGTCCTTTACATCCTTTGTTAGTTGTATTCCTAGGTATTTTATTCTCTTTGTAGCAATTGTGAATGGCAGTTTGTTCTTGATTTGGCTCTCTTTAAGTCTGTTATTGGTGTATAGGAATGCTTGTGATTTCTGCACATTGATTTTGTATCCTGAGACTTTGCTGAAGTTGCTTATCAGTTTCAGGAGATTTTGGCCTGAGACAATGGGGTCTTCTAAATATACAATCATGTTGTCTGCAAATAGAGACAATTTGACTTCCTCCTTCCTAATTGAATACCCTTTATTTCTTTTTCTTGACTGATTGTTCTGTCTAGCACTTCCAATACTATATTAAAAAGGAGTGGTGACAGAGGGCATCCTTGTCTAGTGTCAGATTTCAAAGGGAATGCTTCCAGTTTTTTCCCATTCAGTATGATATTGGCTGTGGGTTTGTCATAAATAGCTTTTATTATTTTGAGATACTTTCCATCAATACCTAGTTTATTGAGAGTTTTTAGCATAAAGGGCTGTTGAATTTTGTCAAAGGCCTTCTCTGCATCTATTGAGATAATCATGTGGTTTTGCCTTTGGTTCTGTTTATGTGGTGGATTACATTTATAGACGTGTGTATGTTGAACCAGCCTTGCATACCTGGGATGAAGCCCACTTGATTGTGATGGATAAGCTTTTTGATGTGCTGTTGCTATTGGTTTGCCAGTATTTTATTAAATATTTTTGCATCTATGTTAATCACAAATATTGGCCTGAAGTTTTCTTTTTTGGTGAGTCTCTGCCAGGTTTTGGTATCAGGATGATGCTGGTCTCATAAAATGATTTGGGAGGAATTCCCTCTTTTTGTATTGTTTGCAATAGTTTCAGAAGGAGTGGTACCAGCTCGTCTTTGTATGTCCCATAGAATTCAGCTGTGAACCCGTCTGGACCTGGACATTTTTTGGTTGGTAGGCTATTAGTTGCTGCCTCAACTTCAGCCCTTGTTATTCGTCTCTTCAGGGTTTTGACTTCTTCCTGGTTTAGGCTTGGAAGTGTGCAAGTGTCCAGGAATTTATCAATTTCTACCAGGTTTACTGGTTTATGTGCATAGAGTTGTTTGTAGTGATCTCTGATGGTAGTTTGTATTTCTGTGGAATCAGTGGTGATATCCCCTTTATCATTTTTTATTGCGTCTATTTGATTCTTCTCTCTTCTTTTTTATTAATCTGGCTAGTGGTCTCTCTATTTTGTTGATCTTTTCAAAAGACCAGCTCCTGGATTTATCATTTTTTATGGGTTTTTTTGTGTCTCTATCTCCTTCAGTTCTGCTCTGATCTTAGTTATTTCTTGTCTTCTGCTAGCTTTTGTGTTTTTTTGATCTTGCTCCTCTAGCTCTTCAATTTTGATGATAGGGTGTCGATTTTAGATCTTTCCTTGCTTCTTCTGTGGGCATTTATTGCTATAAATTTCCCTCTAGACACTGCTTTAAATGTGTCCCAGAGATTCTAGTACGTTGTATCTTCCTTCTTGTTGTTTTTGAAGAACATCTTTATTTCTGCCTTCATTTCATTGTTTATCCAGTAAACATTCAAGAGCCAGTTGTTCACTTTGCATGAAGTTGTGCAGTTCTGAGTTAGTTTCTTAATCCTGAATTCTAATTTGATTGCACTGTGGTCTGAGAGATTGTTATGATTTCCATTCTCTTGCATTTGCTGAGGAGTGATTTACTTTCAATTATGTGGTCAATTTTAGAGTAGGTGTGATGTGGTGCTGAGAAGAATGTATATTCTGTGGTTTTGGGATAGAGATTTCTGTAGATGTCTATTAGGTCTGCCTGGTCCAGATCTGAGTTCAAGTCCTGGATATCTTTGTTAATTTCTGTCTCGTTGATCTGTCTCATATTGACAGTGGAGCATTAAAATCTCCCACTATTATTGTCTGGGAGCCTAAGTCTTGTTGTAGGTCGTTAATAACTTGCTTTATGTATCACAGTGCTCCCATATTGGGTGCATATATATTAGGATCGTTAGTTCTTCTTGCATTGATCCTTTTACCATTATGTAATGCCCTTCTTTGTCTATTTTAATCTTTGTTCATTTAAAGTCTATTTTATCAGAGACTAGGATTGCAACTCCTGCTTTCTTTTCCTCACCGTTTTCTTGAAAAATCTTCCTCCATCCCTTTATTTTGAGCCTATGTGTGTCCTTACATGTGAGATGGGTTTTCTGGATACAGCACACTGATGGGTCTTGACTTTTTATCCATTTTGCCAGTCCGTGTCTTTTGATTGGGGCATTTAGCCCATTTACATATAAGGTTAATATTGTTATGTGTGAATTTGATCCTGCCATTTTGATACTAGCTGGTTGTTTTGCCCATTAGTTGACACAGTTTCTTCATTGTGTTGATGCTCTTTACCCTTCAGTACATTTTTATAGTGGCCGGTACTGGTTGTTCCTTCCTATGTTTAGTGCTTCTTTCAGGAGCTCTTGTAAGGCAGGCCTGGTGGTGATGAATCTCTCAGCAATTGCTTGTTCATAAAGGATTTTATTTCTCCTTCGCTTATGAAGCTTAGTTTGGCTGGATATAAAATTCTAGGTTGAAATTTCTTTTCTTTAAGGATGTTGAACATTGGCCCCCACTCTCTTCTGGCTTGTAGGGTTTCTGCTGAGAAATCTTCTGTGAGTCTGAACGGCTTCCCTTTGTGGGTAACCCGACCTTTCTCTCTGGCTGCCCTTAGCATTTTTTCCTTCATTTCAACCCTGGTGAATCTGACAATTATGTGTATTGGGGTTCTTTTTGAGAAATATCCTTGTGTTGTTCTCTGTATTTCCTGGACTTGAATATTGGCCTGCCTTGCTAGGTTGGGGAAGTTTTCCTGGATAATGTTCTGAAGGGTGTTTTCCAGCTTGGGTTTACTTTCTCTGTCACATTCAGGTACACCTATCAAAGGTAGATTAGGTCTTTTCACATAATCCCATATTTCTTGGAGGGTTTATTCATTTCTTTTCACTCTTTTTCCTCTAATCTTGCCTTCTA
>NW_016107504.1:2291892-2297208 GCF_001604975.1 Cebus imitator
CTTGATTCGGCTATTGAAACTTGTGTATTCTTCGCGAGGTTCTTGTGTTGTGTTTTTCAGCTCCATCAGATCATTTATATTCTTCTCTAAGCTGTTTATTCTCATTAGCATTTTGTCAAACCTTTTTCATGGTTCTTAGTTTCTTTGCATTGCGTTAGAACATGTTCTTTTAGCTCAGAGAAGTTTATTACCCACCTTTTGAAGGCTTTTTGTCAATTTATCAGACTCATTCTCCATCCAGCTTTGTTCCCTTGCTGGTGAGGAGTTGTGATCCCTTGGAGGAGGAGAGGTGTTCTGGTTTTGGGTATTTTCATCCTTTTTATGCTGTTTTCTTCCCAACTTTGTGGATTTATCTACCTGTGGTCTTTGTAGTTGGTGACTTTCAGATGAGTTCTCTGAGTGGACATCCTTTTTGTTGATGATGAAGTTTTTTTTTCAGTTTTTTCGTTTTCCTTCTAACAGTCAGGCCCCTCTGCTCTAGGACTGCTGGAGGTCCACTACAGACCCTGCTTGCCTGGGGATCACCTGCAGTGGCTGCAGAACAGTAAGGGTTTCTGCCAGTTTCTTCTTCTATTATCTTTGTCCCTCAAGGATACCTGCCAGATGTCAGTCTGAGCTCTCCTTTATGAGGTGTCTCTTTGGATATACAGGGGTCAGGGAGCTGCTTGAGGAGACAGTCTGCCCCTTATTGGAGCTGAAATGCTGAGCTGTGAGCTCCATTGTTTCAAGCTGAGCTGCTGGGCAGGTGTGTTTATGTCTGCTGCAGTGGAACTCATAACCACCTCTTTTCCCAGGTGCTCTGTCCTGGGAAGTTGGGGCTTTATTTATAAGCTCCTGATGTGCTGCTGCCTTTTTTCAGAGATGCCCTGCCCAGGTAGGAGGTAACCTAGTCACAGCCTGCCAGCAGAGGCATTGCTGAGCTGTCATGTGCCCTGCCCACCTTTTGTGTGAACTTCCTTGTAGTTTTTGTTATAGAGGTGTAGTTAGAACTGCCTCAGATATGGCAGTCTGCCTCAGTAATGGCAGACTGCCTCGGTAATGGTGGACTGCCTTGCTAGTGGTGGACTGCCTTAGTAATGGTGGACTCCTTTCCCCCACAGAGCTAGACTGTCCCGGGTCCAGCTACACTTGCTGTGAAACTCTCAATCCAGAGCATTTCAGATTGTTGGTCTTTGCGGGGGTTGGACCTGCCGAGCCAGGTCACCTGGCTCCCTGTTTCAGGCCCCTCTTTTTCAGTTGAGTGGGCAGCTCTGTCTCCCAGGCGTTCTAGGCACCAGTTGAAATGGCCGCCCACATTTGTGTGAGATTTTGTGCAGAGACCTGCTGCACCGGCTGAAACAGCCATGCTGGAAACTCGTGATGCTTTTCAGCCCAGGAATCTCCTGGTCTGTGGGCAGTAATAACTCATTTGGAAATGCGGTGATTACTCACCCTCTGTGTTGTTCTTGCTGGGAACTAACTCCAAAGCTGTTCCTGTTTGGCCATCTTGGTATACTCACTTTTTAAGTAAATTTTATTTACATCACCAAAGTAGAATATTATCTTAATTCATTAAAAAAAATCCCGATTTATGTCCATAAATCTCAATAATAAGGTGATCAGGGAGACTATTACTTATATCTTGATAAACCTGACTTATGCTGCATAGCTGAAACTATAACTATCAATGTTTTTGTAATGAGCTTATTTAATATACTTGAACTTCATTTTGCAATAGGAAGCAATGCAAAATATTCTACTGTCATCTCTATATTGTAGAATGTTTGCATTATGCTTTTCAGGCTTTCCTTTGTACTCAAGTATTGTATTATTTAATTAAGCTTTTACTATTTGCCTCTTTTCCAAAGCAGACTATACAGTTTAACACATGGTTATAAGTTAAGGTCCCTTTGAATATCAGTTTTGCATTTGATAGCAGGGAAATAAAAGAAAAATTGCCAAAGGACTAGAAACAAAATATTTCTCATCTCATGACCTACTAATCCAGGCAAAAATGGAGGTCTTCTATTCTTGTTATTTTCTTTGGCCATTACCTATACAATTACTGCCTTATTGAATTTTTTTAGAGATCGGTTAAATATACTCCATTTCATACTCACAGATCATAACATAACCAGAACCAAATGTGTTACAATGCCTCTCCAGTCTCAGGAAAACGTGTATGGCTAAATCAGCTAAAGAACAAAAAAATTCATCACCACTATTGTGAATCAAAACAAACAAAACAACAACAGCAAAACCCTAGAAAATATTTATGAATTATTCATGTCATTTTCATAGATGAAGGAGAAAATAGTTTTTTAACACTTTAGGGAGCTATGACACCCTTGGGTAGGGGGAGGGCATTTGTATGTGTGTGTGTGGAAAGTTCTCATGAATAATACATGTTTTTGCAATTTTACTTTTTTTATAAACTGGTTCCATTCAGCTGCCAATAAATTAAAATAGCAATATATCCCTATATTGCATCTGTATACATAGCCATATAATTCTCAGTATTCATGGAAAAAAAATCTGTGCTTTGCAAGGTAGTATAGCATAACGTCTGTTATTAATACTACTACTAATAACAATGAATTAAGAAATCCTTACCTAATGCATGCAAATTGTTTTCCGTAATCATCTGCTAATTATTGATTTATCTGTACCCAACCTGTTGTAGGATAAAATAAAATTAAATTAATTTTGAAATTTGAACTAAACTTTAGGAGCTTAAATTCCAAAATGATTATTTAAATCATTAAGTCAGAGATAAACAATTATGAAACTGACCTTTACCAAAAGGTAATACTTTTGTGAATGTAAATATTTTATTATGTCTTTATTGGCAAATACACTTCATTTATAGAATATGCTATATAAACATCTAAGCAATGCCTAGAATAAGTTTTTTCACTCATTCCTAATATATGATAGCAGTGAATCAATGTCTAATAACTTCAGTTTGTAGTTTTATGTTCTAATCTATAAACGCTTAGTTTTTTTTGCCCCCTAACCTAATGAATCTTTTTGCGACTTACTTCTGCTTGGTTGGCTCAACTTGATGCTGAACTATAATTCCGTGCCTCCTGAACATCAGGTTTACCAGGTACCTTAGTTCTTCCTCAAAAGCCATGTCTTAAAGTGAAGCTTTAAACATGGAAAACAAACATTTCTCCAGATTTAACTCTTTGGTTTATTTTCCTTATTTTGTAGAACTGCTCACTTAGAGCATGTTTCAAAAGATAAATTATTTATATTGAAAACCCAACTATTAAAAATCTTTGTAAGCTATAATATAACGATAGTGATCCATATAGAGCTATAATCATGTTCATTGTTAAGCATCGTATCATCTTTCACAAATATAAAATCTCTCTCTCCTTTTTATAGCATTTTACTATAAAATGGCAACATTGGAAGCACCACCACTGTGCCAACTGAGTGTAATTCTCTAATCTTCAAAGTGGATTTTGTAGGTTTAGGGCCGTGCTGAAGTACAACATAAAACAGATCTTAAAACCCTAGCGTCTTACTCTCTACAAAAATAATCACCAGTGAATCTTCAACAATAAATTTATATCTTACTGTTGAAAGGACACTTGAAATGATCGTCTGGCTCAGCCCCTAGTTTCCATTTGGTTATGGGATGATCCCCATTTAGCAGATGAGGATCAACAATGTTAAGTGAATCACATAAGTCGCAAGGCTAGTAGGATTTGGAGTAGGAATTTACACAGTATTTTTAGTGTAATTATTTTCCAATAAAAATATTCTTTTTTAACCACCTTGTTTTTGGGAGGAATCAGTCTTACCGAAACTTACTAAGGTTAAATAGTTTTTGCTGTGTCATTTTTTTCTGTAAAATATTGATCGGAGAAACAAAAGCTGATGAAAAATACTAACAATAATTTATTATTAATGTATTATTAAAACTCTGTGTAAAACAAAGCTAAAATAAAATTTAAAAGGTCCATTTAAGTGTCTTACTTAGTAATCAGCAATTTTGGGGGCTCCTAGAAATGTGTACTAATAATTTGTAATACATTATAACAATACAAATTTAAGTGTGATCAGTAGACCAGTGTTGAATAACTGTTATCAGTCTGCAATAGGATTAATACAAACATCGACAATAAGCATTTAGAAACATTTATAGCGATTTAATAGTGTAATTGTATCTGTTGAATATAATAACCAAAAAAAGTAGGCTTTTATTGTCTGTCTTTGGCTTTTTATTTCAGTTTTAGTAATTTTTATTGTATTTCATTTAAAAAAACTAGTCCATGATTAGCTAGGTATTAAGGAAAGACTGACCTTTCATCAGAAATAGCTTGAAAATCCTAAAGCCTGATTGTTTAGTTATTTTGTGTGCATGATGTCAAAAGTATCTCTAACTCACTTTTAGGTCCGTTATACACAGGGTTCTATCACTGTTTACTAGAAATATAACCAGATACATCTTTTAAAACTGCTTCAGTACTTATTAATATTGCTACTGCATTAACTAGGTTTACATGGAATACCAGGAGAGAAGGGGGATCCAGGACCTCCTGGACTTGATGTTCCAGGACCTCCAGGTGAAAGAGGCAGTCCAGGGATCCCTGGAGCACCTGGTCCTATAGGACCTCCAGGACCACCAGGACTTCCAGGAAAAGCAGGTGTCTCTGGACTTCCAGGTAATTTGTTTAAAGTTTTCTCTGATTTGGATTAAGGGAAATAAAACTAATATGACTTTGGTAGATAATTTCCATGTTACACTTTTCAAGATTGATGTGATCCCTTAAGCAAGAGTATTAAATATCTATGACTGCAGGAAACTGACTTTGCTATTTTCACTACACATTTTCCTCTGTGAGAGTTCCAGTTATAGTATAACAAACAACCCCAAAACTTAGTGGTTTAAATGAACCTTTCAGTTTTGCTGAAGATTCTGTGGCTCTGGAATTAAGGGATGACTTCACTGAGTCATTTATCTCTAACCCACATGGCCAACTGGAGTGTTTGGGGCTGAAATATCTACTTCTAAGATGGTACTTCTCTGTCATCTGGGTGTTCATTGGCTCACATGGTATCTCATCATCCATGGTGCCTCTTCACATGGCTTGGACTCCTCACATTACGGTAGTATAAGGCTAGTTGCTCCCCTTCCATGGCAGCTGGCTTCCAACAAAAAGGATCCCAAAAGAGAAAAGTGAGTGTTTGAGGAACTAACTTACTTACTTTCTTTCTTCTTTCTTTCTTTCTTTCTTTCTTTCTTTCTTTCTTTCTTTCTTTCTTTCTTTCTTTCTTTCTTTCTTTCTTTCTTTCTTTCTTCTTTCTTTCTTTCTTTCTTCT
>NW_016107504.1:2297418-2304485 GCF_001604975.1 Cebus imitator
GCAGCCTCAAACCCCTGGGCTCAAGCCATCCTCCTGCCTCAGCCTCCTCCCAAGTAGCTGGGACTATAGGCACATACCACCACACTCAGCTATTTTTTTTTCTTTGTAGTGATGGAGTCTCACTATGTTGCCTAGGCTGCTCTCAAACTCCTGGCCTTGAGCAATCCTCCCACCTCAACCTCCCAAAGTGCTAGGATTATAGGCATGAGCCATTGTGACTGGCCTGCAAGACTTATTTTGATCTAGGCTTGGGAATCACACCATGTCATTTAGTCAAGTGTGAGGTTCAGAATAAGCCCCAGTTCCAGGGGAGGAGTTTATACTAGATAGTGTATACTGGAACATATGGTTCACTGGGTGGGGGGCATCTTTAGAGATTAACTACCAGAGTGAGTCTCCTTACTCATGAGTATTCAGCAATAGTGGGCACTAAGGTGAAAAAGTTTAAAACTGAACAGTGCTCTACCTCCAACCCTCAATAGTTTTCTAGTTGACATCTTAAAACTTACTTAAGTCAAACAAAGACAAACATACTTATTGATATTCTTCAAAGGTACCAAAGGTGAAATGGGCATAATGGGACCTCCAGGCCCACCAGGACCTTTGGGAATTCCTGGCAGGAGTGGTGTTCCCGGTCTTAAAGGTAATAAACAGGGTTTGTTGCCAGACGTATGTGAGAGGGAAAATTAAACATAGCTTTATGTGTATACAGAATACTTTAGATGATTGCTTTAAAATGAGCAATGCTTCCTTCTGTTTCTATGTAACATGACATTTAAATAGGTTTTGTTTTTGATTTGGTTGCATGCTTAGTTTGAATTCCATGATACATGGTAAATGCTTAGCTGAAAAATAACAAAATATAAGGATTAAGCATTCATTTTTTATAGTCAGCCTCTATTGTTGTCAAGGAAGTCTAGAAGGAGGGATTGTTATCTGAGTGTAAAAATGTGTATGCACTTAAGTAATTCATGGACTATGTTCAAGGTGCATAAGTGTTTTGAGTGGCCAGTGGCCTACTCAACTATGAAACATGTGAAAAGTCTTTATATGCATTGATCTTCGATGGATAAAATTGATATATTGTATTTTCACACACATTGATTTTAGGTGATGATGGCTTGCAAGGTCAGCCAGGACTTCCTGGCCCTGCAGGAGAAAAAGGTAGTAAAGGAGAGCCTGGCCTTCCAGGCCTTCCTGGACCCATGGATCCAAATCTTCTGGGCTCAAAAGGAGAGAAGGGGGAACCTGGCTTACCAGGTGAGTGAATGTATTTATTTATGAATGCTTTTCCTGGTATATCTGAAGTTTAATTTTTAAATAGCATGAAAAGTGACCTATATAATACTCAATTCACCAACAAATGCACTTAATTGCATCAAATTTTGGTAATCAATATTAATTTTCACTTTATTTCTACTGTTTCACCAATCAACTTTTGTTTTACCTAACCACAAGTGAGGTTTTAAAATAGACTTAGGCAGTCAATTACAGGCTTTCTAAAAAGTAATACAGGAAAAGGATATATAGCCACAATCACTTGGAAAACAAATTTAAGTGTTTAGGAAATTTGCTAGTCCTTTTCATTTTTTTCTCCTTGAAACCAGATGAAGATGAATGGTCCATTGTTAGCTACTGCTATATTTTGATAGCTATATCATACTTGGTTTTAAAATACAGTTCACTGTTATTTTACATTGGCAGAATAAACAAGTATTGGAGTACGAACAGCCAAGCTCAGCCCCGGGGGGAAGTCACTGAAAGTAGATCTAGGGAACAATTGTGTCATTAGAGTTATTTTATTAGAAACAAATACGGCATAAAGTATAACATGGAGTTAAAAAAAATTTTTTTAGAAACGCTTTTCCTTTTTATAGAAGTATAACATATTCATAACAAAACATCATAAAATATGGATAAGTATAAATCATTATGTAAAACACTTAGCACTCAATCTATATACAATAGCTTTTCAAGCAATATAGAATGTTAAAACTAGATATATCTGTGTATCTGCAGCTTATATTAAAGTTTGTGGCTCTTTTCATGTTCTATCCATCAATGTTGTCAATTCATGTGTATGTATAAGTGTATGTGAATGTACACAGATCTTATCGGTTCCCCTGTGAGCAGGATTTGGTGGAATTTTTCCTCAAAAAAGAGTTAAAAATATTAATGCAGTTTTGTATATAGTCAAGAAAGAGGCAGGGGCACCTAACTTTTTATGGTTGCTAAAATGAAATGTCTTTCTTGGCTGACCCCTTGGAAGCCTTCTTTTCTGTTTTAATTATGCTTCCTGTATAATAGGGCCAGTGAACTATACTTGACCTTTACTATATATAGTCTTATTAAATATAGTCAGAATCTAAGAGATAACCTAGAGATTATCTGTCCTTATTCCTTATTTCTTCATTTTCAATTATAAGAAGATGAGGCCCAAATAGGAAAGTCACTTCACTCTTGAGTGCTCTGAATTTTTTGATGGTAGGTAAATAAAAAGTGAAGGATTTTAGTGTGAGTCCAGTGGTAATAGCTCATACTATATCAGAATATCACCAGTTCCTCTAATTTACTTACAGTTTAATACTTGAGCAGCTTGCTTTGCCAAAGTTATTTCATGTATTAATAGTATCAGCCTAACTTGTCTCTTTTACTCATTCTTGGAAGGTATACCTGGAGTTTCAGGGCCAAAAGGTTATCAGGGTTTGCCTGGAGACCCAGGGCAACCTGGACTGAGTGGACAACCTGGATTACCAGGACCACCAGGTAAGTGTGACAGGCCATTTGTAGCAATTGCTTAGCTGACACTGAATCCTGGATAAATATTTTTCATGTTTGAAGATGCTGTGGATTTGGTCGTGGTAATAAGCTTGGGTAGCTAGTGAAATATGGAGCTCACTTTTGGCAAAAATATTGTCATTTGGCTCTAGTTTCCACAGTCAAGATTTATAGGATATTTTGCCTTATTATTCAGTTTCTTCTTTTTGTGGCAGCACGGTATACACAGAATCAGAAGTCTGATCCAAGTAAGGTGTTGTGCTTTGTTTACATTCATTGTAAAGTACATAAATGAGACAATAATGTCATGAGAACCTGAATAATTCACCTTGTCCTTTTTGTTTTTGTTTTTGTTTTTTGCCTTTAGACAAGTCAGTCATTAAACCATGTAAAACAGATGGCTATTGATTCTTTTTTTTTAATTTCTAAGCATGAAAATTTCACAAATTTTCTTGGTAGTCAGTTACAGCATTAATCACTCTTATAGTCAACATTTTTTTATTCCTAATAAAACTTTTTCTTGTTTCTTCTTAAGCCACTTTATTTTAGTTTGTTTCCTAAGGAAATAAAGAGCAGCTGGTCCCCATTCTTATAAAGTCTCTCAAGTTCAGTTATTTGCTCTAGACTCCACACCACATGGCCTTTATGTGTTGGAAACTTCCTATCTCTCCCTCACATCTTCTGCATTCTCTTTTCCAAGTTAGAAGTCATTGTGAAAGAAAAATATAAAAGGTTTAAGGCAATACTGTGGTCCTAGGAAAGAAACCTAGATGACATCACAGAGCTCAAGCACCTATGTGATAGGAAAAATGTACAGAGTAGCCATGCCTGTTGGGGGTCACTGCCCAGCATCTTTCCACCATTTCTAATCTCTCCCTGGCGCTAATGTGCTAAACTGTATCATAGCAGGTTTCCACCTTTTCTCTTCCTGATCTCATATAATCAGGCTCTACATGAGAAGCCTATTTCTGAATTTTTTATAAAACAGACATTATATTGGATTTATCTGTGAAAATGCATTAAGGTAGTTGTACATATACAACAAATAGCACTTCAGACGATTGGAATTGTTTTAGGGAAAGAAACAAGGTGCTCTGGTAACTTAAAAAAATTTTTTTTAAAGAAAGGTTATATTAAGAGACCTCTATTACCATGGTTATATTGTAATATGTTCCCAAGGAGATGTTTTATGTTGGGTTATATCTGTGGACCTTAATCACATATTAAGATTTAATCTGTCTAATACCATGTTTGCATTTAATTACTATCCATTCCATGAAACTAGACAACTCCAATATTGCTGCATTGTCTTAATTTTACCAATTTGACTTTTCTAGGTCCCAAAGGTAACCCTGGTCTCCCTGGACAGCCAGGACTTATAGGACCTCCTGGACTTAAAGGAACCATCGGTGATATGGGTTTTCCAGGTGAGTGATGAAAATCTCCCAAATATTTAGTTCCATTAATGAAAGGTGGCTCAATCTCTCTTTTTTTTGTCAGAAAAGAGACTGGTGTTGACAGAATCAGATTGAAACACTATCTGAGGTAATCAGTAGGTAGAGCTATCTTGTTACACAAATATTTAAGATGGGAATTAAGGGACAATGTTTTAGAAAACTTATAAGTTAAAATTGACAAACATATCTTCTCTCCAGCTATACTACTTTTTATTTAAACTTCCTTTAAATGTAAGCTTTTATATAATTCTGTTTGTGAGGCTCATTATTACATAACTCAGAGTTTCCAGAGTTTTTAAAAAATCTTTCTGCTTGGTCATATGCATATAAGATAAGCCACAAGTAAAGCATATTTTGTAAAATACTATATGTTACATATTTTAAACAGGGCCTCAGGGTGTGGAAGGGCCTCCTGGGCCTCCTGGAGTTCCTGGACAACCTGGCTCCCCAGGATTACCTGGACAGAAAGGCGACAAAGGTGATCCTGGTATTTCAGGCATGGGTCTTCCAGGTCTTCCTGGTCCAAAGGTAATCACACTTTAGGCATATACTTGAACAGATATCAATTTTTAAAAATACTGTGCTCATTCTTAAGTTGTCATTAAACAAACTATAGAATGACAAATATTTGAGATACAGCAAAGGCAGTGCTAAGAGGAAAGTTCATAGCCCTGAATGCCTACATCAAAAAGACTGAAAGAGCACCAACTGACATTTCTAAGGTCACACTGCAAGGAACTAGAGAAACAGGAAAAAAAACCCAAACCCAGCAGAAGAAAGGAGATAACCAAGATCAGAGCAGAACTAAATAAAATTGAAACAAACAAACAAACAAAAAATTCAAAAGATAAATGAAACAAAAATCTGGTTCTTTGAGAAGGTAAATAAAATTGATAGACCATTAGCAAGATTAACCAAGAATAGAAGAGAGAAAATCCAAATGACCTCATTAAGAAATGACACAGGAGATATTACAACTGACAACACTGAAATACAAAAGATTATTAATGGCTACTATGAACACCTTTATGAACATAAACTAGAAAACCTAGGAGAGTTGGCTAAATTCCTGGAAAAATACACACCTATAATCCCAGTACTTTGAGAGGCCAAGGTGGACAAATCACCTGAGTTCAGGAGTTTGAGATCAGCCTGGCCAACATGGCAAAATCTCATGTCTACTAAAAATACAAAAAAAAATAGCCAGCCATGATGGCAGGCACCTGTAATCCCAGCTACTCAGGATTAAGAAATGACACAGGAGATACTACAACTGACACAGGAGATATTACATTAAGAATATTACATTCCTATCTTAAATTAGGAATAATTAGATATCCTGAACTATCCATTAACAAGCAGTGAGATTGAAATAGTAATTAAAAAATTAGCAACAAAAAAAGTCCAGGACCAGATGAATTCACAGCAGAATTATACCAGATATTCAAAGAAGAATTTGTACCAATACTTTTGTCGCTATTCCACAAGATAGAGAAAGAAAGAACGCTCCCTAATTAATTCTAGGAGGCCAGTATCACCCTAATACTGAATCCAGGAAAGGGCATAACCCAAAAAGAAAACTGCAGACCAATATCCTTGATTATCATCAATGCTAAAATCCTTGACAAAATACCCGCTAACTGAATCCAACAACATATCCAAAATGTAATCCACCATGATCAAGTGGGTTTCATACCAGGGATGCAGTGATGGTTTAACATATGCAAGTAAACAAATGTGATACACCACATAAACAGAATTAAAAATCACATGATCATCCCCATAGATGCAGAAAAAGCATTCAACAAAATCTAGCATCACTTTACGGTTAAAACTCTCAGCAAAATTGGCATACAACAGATGTACCTCAATATAATAAAGGCCATCTATGACAAAACCACAGCTAACATAATACTGAATGGAGAAAAGTTGAAAGCATTCCCTCTGAGAACTGGAACAAGACAAAGATCCCCACTGTCACCACTCCTCTTCAATGTAGTACTGGAAGTCCTAGCCAGAGCAATCAGATAAGAGAAAGAAATAAAAGGCATTCAAATTGGTAAAGAGGAAGTCAAACTGTCGCTGCTTGCTGACAATAAACTGTCGCTGCTTGCTGACGATATGATCGTTTACCTTGAAAACCCTAAATACTCCTCCAGAAAGCCCCTAGAACTGATAAAAGAATTCAGTAAAGTTTCTGGATATAAGATTAATGTACAGAAATCAGCAGCTCTTCTATACACTAACAGCTACCAAGTGGAGAATCAAATCAAGAACTCAGCCCCTTTTATAATAGCTGCAAAAAAATAAAATAAAATACTTAGGAATCTACCTAATCAAGGAGACGAAAGACCTCTCTACAAGGAAAACCACAAGACACTGCTGAAAAAAACCACAGACAACAGAAACAAATGGAAACATATCCCATGCTCATGTAGTGGTAGAATCAATATTGTGAAAATGACCATACTGCCAAAAGCAATCTACAAATTCAGTGCAGTCCCCATCAAAATACCACTGTCATTCTTCACAGGATTAGAAAAAGCAATTCTAAACTTTATACGGAACCAAAAACAGTCCCCGCATAACCAAAGCAGGACTAAGCAAAAAGAAAAAATCTGGAGGCATCATACTACCAGATTTCAAATTATACTATTAAGGCCATAGTCACCAAAACAAAATGGTACTGGAATAAAAATATGCACATAGACCAATGAAACGGAATAGAGAACCCAGAAATGAACCCAAATACTTACAGCCAACAGATCTTAGATAAAACAAACAAAAACATAAAGTGGGGAAAGGACACCCTTTTCAACAAATGGTGCTGGG
>NW_016107504.1:2304550-2306086 GCF_001604975.1 Cebus imitator
TCAACTCAAAATGGATTAAGGACTTAAATCTAAAACCTGAAACTATAAAAAAATCTAGACGATAACATTGGAAAAATGCTTCCAAACATTGGCTTAGGCAAGGATTTTATGACAAAGAGCCCAAAAACGAATGCAATACAAACAAAGATAAATAATTGGGACTTAATTAAACTAAAGAGCTTTTTCTTTTCTTTTTTTTTAAATTGTACTTTAGGTTCTGGGGTACATGTGCAGATCATGCAGGGTTGTTGCATAGGTGCATATATAACCAAGTGGTTTGCTGCCTCTATTCCCCCTTCATCTATAGCCAGAATTTCTCCCCACATTATCCCTCCCCACCTTCCGCACCCCCAACTGTCCCTCCCCAAGCCCCCCCAACAGACCCCAGCGTGTGATGCTCCCTGAGTCCACGTGTTCTCATTGTTCAACACCCGCCTATGAGTGAGAACATGCAGTGTTTGGTTTTCTGTTCTTGTGTCAGTTTGCTGAGAATGATGGTTTCCAGATTCATCTAAGTCCTTACAAAGGACACAAACTCATCATTTTTTATGGCTGCATAGTATTCCATGGTGTACATGTGCCAAATTTTCTTTATCCAGTCTATCATCAATGGGCATTTGGGTTGGTTCCAGGTCTTTGCTATTGTAAACAGTGCCACAATGAATATACATGTGCATTTATCTTTATAATAGAACAGTTTATAATCCTTTGGGCGTATACCCAGTAATAGGATTGCTGGGTCAGGTGGAATTTCTATTTCTAGATTCTTGAGGAATTGCCACACTGTCTTCCACAATTGTTGAACTAATTATACTCCCATAAACAGTGTAAAAGTGTTCCTATTTCTCCACATCCTCTCCAGCATCTGTTGTCTCCAGATTTTTTAATGATCGCCATTCTAACTGGCATGAGATGATACCTCAATGTGGTTTTGATTTGCATTTTGGAGCAGTCAGCAAACAGACAACCCACAGACTGGAAGAAAATCTTCATAATCTATACATCTGACAAAGGACTAATATACAGAATCTAAGTGAACTCAGACAAATCAGTAAGAGAAAAACAAACAATCCTATCAAAAAGTGGGCTAGAGACATGAATAGACAGTTCTCAAAATATACAAATGGCCAACAAACGTATGAAAAAATGCTCAACATCACTAACGATCAGGGAAATGCAAATCAAAACCACAATGTGATATCCCTTTACCCCTGCAAGGATGGCCATAATCAAAAAATAAAAAAGTGGTAGATGTTGGTGTGGATGTGGTGATTAGGGAACACTTCTACAATCACTCTGGAAAACACCGCGGAGATTCCGTAAAGAACTAAAAGAAGAACTACCATTTGATCCAGCAATCCCACTACTGGGTATCTACTCAGAGGAAAAGATGTCATTATACAAAAAAATATATTTGCACATGTATGTTTATAGCAACACAATTTGCAATGGCAAAATTGTGGAACCAACCCAAATGCCCATCAATCAAAGACATAATAAACTGTGGTGTGCATATGTATATATATATATATATAT
>NW_016107504.1:2306486-2312482 GCF_001604975.1 Cebus imitator
AATTAACGGCATTTGCAGCAAGCTGGGTGAGTTTGGAGACTATTACTCTAAGTGAAGTAATCAGGAATGGAAAACCAAACATCATATGTTCTCACTGATATGTGGGAGCTAAGCTATGAGGATGCAAAGGCATGAGAATGTCACAATGGACTTTGGGGACTTGGGAGGAAGAGTAGGAGGGGGGCGACGGATAAAAGACTACAAATACGGTGCAGTGCATACTGCTTGGGTGATGGGTGTGCCAAAATTTCACAAATCACCACTAAAGAACTTACTCATGTAACCAAATACCCCCTGTACCCCAGTGACTTATGGAAGAATAACAAACAAACAAAGAAAAAAGTGTGCTATCCCATACAATGGAATATCATTTGACAATTTTAAAAAATGACGTACTGGTACATGGTGTAACATGGATGAACCTTGAAAACATTATAGTAAGTGAAATAAGTAAGGCACAAAATAACCACATATTGTATGATTTCATTCATATGAAATGTCCAGAATACGCAAATCTGTATAAAGAGAAGGCAGATTAGGTTTTACCAGGGGTTAGAGGGAGTAAGAATGAGGAATGGCTGCCAATATGTATAGGGTTTCTTCTCGGGGGTAACGACAATTTTCTAAACTTAGCTTGTGATGTTGGTTGTACAACCCTATGAAGATACTGAAAACATTGAATTGTACACTTTAAGTGGATGAATTGTATGATATATAAATTGTATCTCAATAAAGTTATTTTTAAATGCACGTTATTGAAAAATCTACAGTTTCTACTTATAACATGCAATGTTTTCAGTTGTCTTTAAATTACTATCTTTATTTTAGGGTTTTTTTTAGTTCTAGAATCCTGAGATTTGATGAACAAATGGGTGTTATTTACCTCACTAACTTTGGACACATTTTAAGTAATTGTATGTACTGTGATTACTAGGACTACACATGCTGTGCTGGCATGGAATAGCAAGATTTATGAATCATATTTTTCTTTAATGTTTCTTTAGTATTTTGAGCCATTTGTATGTTCATTGGGCTGATTTTGGAGCAATTTGCTATTATGCCTACGTTGGGTGGTAAAGGATAGTATAGAGCTCATTATCTTGTAAGTTTAGTTTATATTATTTTTCTCTAAGTTTATAATTACCTTAGACATACTGCTATTGAATTTCATGTGTTGGCTTTGGCCTGCTCAGGCAGCCTTGAGCCATTATTTATCAGTTTGTTTCTGTTAGTTTAACATTTCACTACTTGGAAGAGCTAAATAACATGTAGATTTGAAGGTCTTATTGTATAATCCCTTTTCTGTATAATTAACTAAAATGTTAATGGTTGCTCAATGGATATAAAACTTCAGATATGCAAAATGAGTAAGTTTTACAGATCTGTCATACAGTATGATGCCCATAGTTAACAGTACGGTATTCTTCACCTTAAAATATGTCAAGAGGATAGATTTCATGTTAAGTGCTCTCACCACAACCCACACACACACATGAAGAAATTTTGGGAGGTGATGGATATGTTTAGTACTTTGTGCTTATGGTATCATGGGTATATGCCTATACCCAAACTCAAAAATACGTATGCATTAATTATGTGCAATTTTATATATAAATTAGTAAAGCTTTAATTTAATAAAGCTTTAAAAAGAGTATCTCTGCATGCACTTTTTAATTTCCTTTTTTAAATATTCTCTGTCTAAAGTAGAACCTATTTATGGTTTTGTTCATGGTCCTTAATCTCAAAATACAGATAGGGTTGTAAAAACATTAACAGTTATGTGGGGAGCACGACTTCCAACTGATGGACTACTGTTGTAATATTCTTCTTGTCATAAAGCAAGATATGATGTTAACTCTTTCTCCTCAAATATTTTCCATTTGTTGTCTTGTTCTTCCCCCTCAGTGGCAATGCTTCTTTAGTTTTACAATGGAATGCAAGAACAAAAATGATTAGCTTTCTTACCATCTTTGATGTCTTCTATTCCCTAAAGCGGGGCAAGCCTGTAAGTTTATTCTGAATCTTAGGTTATAGCATGGAATGGAGGAGAAGATGCTATTAGTAAGACATAGTAGAGACTGATTATGATCCAAATACCGTTAAATTGCAATTTGAATCGTAACAACAAAGAAGACATCAAATTGACTCCTTTTTCTAGGTGATACTACACAGTGACCTTGCAAGCAGTTCTAATATTAGGCGTGTCTTTCAGTGTTACTGTAATCGTTAGATAGTTTCACAATTGTAAATGTGATGCATTAGGTATGAGATATTTCATTTTCAGAATTTTAAAATCAACTTTAAGTTCTGGGGTACATGTACAAATCGTGCAGGTTTGTTATATAGGTATACATGTGCCATGGTGGTTTGCTGCATCCATCCCCCCATCATCTGCATTAGGTATTTCTCCTAATGTTATCCCTCCCTAATCCCCCCACCCACTGCTATCTCTCCCTTACCCCTCAATCCCCTGACAAGCCCCAGTGGGTGATGTTCTCCACCCTGTGTCCATGTGTTCTTATTGTTCAACACCCACTTAAGAGTGATAACATGCAGTGTTTGGTTTTTTGTTCTTGTGTCAGTTTGCTGAGAATGATGGTTTCCAGCTTCATCCATGTCCCTGCAAAGGAGATGAACTCATCCTTTTTTATGGCTGTGTAGTATTCCATGGTGTATATGTGCCACATTTTCTTTAGGGCTTGACATTAGAACAGATGTAGATATAGATATTTGCAGCTGTGTATCTAAGTCATTCAAATCGTTTCTACCTAAAAGTGCAAATACATTTGAATTTTCCTTTCTTAGAGTGAGTTACCTGATTTGTGTCCAATTTATAGATTTGCTGAGCACTTTCTTCTTTAGCTCTTCTTGCTTACCTTTTTTGAAGCTCATTGTTTTCCCTGCATATGTGTGTATAATAAAAGGCTAGATAAAGTTTAAGCTAGCAAATTTCAGGGTTTTTTTCAGAAGCCCTAATAAAATACTTACTTTATTTTTAAAAGGTACTTGGTTTGAAGGAGTAGAGCCATAAAAGTGGTTATGGAAACTGTATTAGGGGGAAAGTACTGGCCGAACTTACAGATTGGGCTTACAGTAGTCCCCCCTTACCAAGGAAGATGCATTCCGAGACCCCCATTGGATGCCTGAACCTGTGGATGATACTGAACGTTGTATATACTGTGTTTTTTTTTTTTTCCCATCTGGTAACAGAGACAGCTACTAAGTGACTCATAGACAGTTAGTGTTTACAGCATGGATATGCTGGGCAAAGGGATAGTCTAGATCTCAAGAGGAGTGGAATGGGACAACATGAGATTTCATCATGCTACTCAGAATGGTGTGCAATTCAAAACTTACAAATTATTTATTTCTTGAATTTTCTATGTAATATTTTCAGAAAACAGGTGATGGAAACCATGGATAACAAAACCATGGATAAGGAAGAATTGCTGTATTTTTAGAATTGAATGTACTTTAGTATCATAAATAATCCAGAGTTTGTCTTCTACCTTTTAGATTTACTACTAGCAGAATATTGGAGTTTTTTTCTTGTATTTTTATTTTGGTATATACATTTAATTTGTTCATGAGTAACAAAATGAATCATGATAGTTTATTCAAAGGTTTCCCATGTAAATATCTAAGATGGGATCAATTCAATCCAAAATGTAATAGTATACCTATTATGTGACTTAAAATGAGCTAGATATTTGATTTACAAGTTCAGAAAAAAATACATATATTCCCAGCCCAAGATTCTTAATTTTTTAAAATAAAAGGATGTAAGGAAAAAAAGACTTTAGTTTTAAAAACTCTTACCATAATGCAGAAACATGAGTCACAAATAGATCTTATTCACCTACAAGTGTATGTATTAAGTGAGGAAGTAAGCATTCAGTAGGTGATGTTGAACACTAGCACTTTATTGTAAAGGTCATAATCTTCATGAGTACAGCAGTAGGCCCTGCAGTAGAGATTTAGAGTGAAAGTATATGTTGCCATTATTATTGGAAAAACTTATTTTAATTGTGAAAGTGGGTATGAATTCTTCTAAGCCTCTGTTGGAAAAAAAAAAGCATAATGCAAATATTCATTGAGCAAAAACGGTTTATATATATGTGAATTGTCTCTTACCCAAAAGAAACTTTCAATGTAATTAAGGAGTTAAGACTTGCATATATGAAGCCATTATATACATGACAGAGTAAGAACCTACCCCAACCTCTTAAGCCAGGTAAACTCTCTTTGTCCAGGAATGTTTCATGAAAGAAGTGAGTTTTTCTTTCCTTGTTAAGAGACTGTCATCCAGGCTGGCCTGCAGTGGCACGATCACGGCTCAATATAGCCTTGACCCCCTTAGCTCAAGTCTTCCTCCCACCTCAGCCTCCTGGGACTACAGGCACGTACCACCACACCCAGCTAATCTTTTTATTTTTTTGTAGAGACAGAGCATCTTCCTTTGTTTCACAGGCTGGTCTTAAATTCCTGGGCTCAAGCAATCCTCCAGCCTTGGCTTCCCAAAGTGCTAGAGCCACAACACTCAGCCAGAAGTGGGATTTGAGACGCCCACCAAAGAATTGATAGACTTCTTGTGTTACAGTGAAAATCACCTTTTTCAGTAGAACCTTCTATAGCTTTTGGTTGACATGCTTATTGGAAGCTATGGATTATATTGTGGCACAGCAGGGATGATAAACACAGGCTCTGAAGTGAGACTGTTTGAATCCAAATTTGGATTTCACCACTTACTAGCTCTGTTCATATAACATGGGGATAATAACAGTATCTTCTTAATAGGGTTGTTAAGGATTAATGAGAATAATACACCTACATACTGTGAGAATAGAGAGCTATGTAGTCTGATTTGTTTTGGTTCAAATCCCATTTCTGCCACTTACTAAAACTTTAGGCACTTGGCTTCTCAAGATTCAGTTTTCTCATTTATAAATGTAAATGATGATGCCTAACTCACAGGACTGTTGTGATGATTGAATGAAGCAATTTATATCAAGCACTTACTGGAGTACCTGACATATAATAAAAGCTCTATAAATAATATTCTTATACAATCTAAGTCATGTAGAGACTTCAGTGTTATCTTTTTATTTATGTTTTCAGGGTGAGCCTGGTCTGCCTGGATACCCAGGGAACCCTGGTATCAAAGGTTCTGTGGGAGATCCTGGTTTGCCTGGATTACCAGGAACCCCTGGAGCAAAAGGACAACCAGGCCTTCCTGGATTCCCAGGTAAATTTTCTTCTCTTAAGTGCTTCCTTCTTTCCTTCCTTATCTACTCCAGTCAGTATCACAGAGAAGCTTCTTATTTGTCAGACTTGCTTTTTATTTTCCAATCAGATACTGACTAGCAACATAATATCCAACTATCTCTTTACCTTTTCTTTGTCCAAATTTATTTCTGTATTAAATGAGAATGAATATTATTGACTCAGTAGGACAATATCCTGTGGGCATAGAGACTATTTGGTGGAGCATTTTTCAATCTTTGACTGCTGGCCACAAATCAATTAAGAACCCTTGCTATTTTTTTAGGTAATAATATATACTTCCAAACCTCTGCCTGCAGCTGATTCTCTTAGAAAGGTGTGCACAGACACACAGCTGGTAGCGGTTAGTAGAACAATCATAAAGTTCCTTCAAATGGCAAGGACTGAGTCACTCAAGAGATCTTAGCATTATAGTCAATTATGTAGCCTGAACTAGATTATTATAGTACCTACTTTTTTAGGATTGAATTTATTTTTTTGTTTTTTGAATT
This sequence comes from Cebus imitator, assembly GCF_001604975.1. Taxonomy (NCBI): domain Eukaryota; kingdom Metazoa; phylum Chordata; class Mammalia; order Primates; family Cebidae; genus Cebus; species Cebus imitator. The sequence continues at coordinate 2,312,261 of NW_016107504.1, forward strand.
ACACAGTGGCATGGACGAATGACTCTTTCCTTTTTATTCAAGTGAAGCATACATATAGTAAATAAAGTATGCTTAAGAATATAGACGAGTTTTTACCTAAGCATATATATCTGTGAATTGACCAGATATATCAAGATATGAAATAGTTTCTTCACCCCATGAAGTTTACCCATGCCCCTACACACACCCCTACCCTGAGGTAACCACTGCTATGACTTCTTT
>NW_016107504.1:2312692-2326370 GCF_001604975.1 Cebus imitator
GGGGTTTCACCATGTTGACCAGGATGGTCTCGATCTCTTGACCTCATGATCCACCCGCCTCGGCCTCCCAAAGTGCTGGGATTACAGGCGTGAGCCACCGCGCCAGGCCCCACTGCTATGACTTCTATTACCATCAGTTAATTTTGCATGTTATTGAAATTCATATAAGTGAAATCATACAGTGATCCTTGTATCTGGCTTTTTTCAGTCATCATTATGTCTAAAACATTCATTTATTTTGTTAAACATGTTAGTAGTTTGATCTTTATCGTTGCTATATAATATTCCATTGAAAAATATACCACAGTTAATTACACATTCTCCTGTTGATGGACTTTTGTGTTGTTTCCAGTTTGGGACTATTATTTTTAAAAATGCTATTAACATTCTTTTACATATTTTTTGGTAAACACATACATTGATTTCTCTTAGACAAAAACTTAGTAGTAGAAATGCTGAATCACAGGGTAGGTGTACATTGAACTTTAGTAAATGCTGCCAAACAGTTTTCCAATGTGGTTTGTAAATTGCAGTTTCAACAGCAATGTATGAAATGTCAGTTCTCCAATTGCCCATGTCCTCACCATCACTGCATAGTGTTGGTCTTAATTTTATCTGTTTTGGTGAGTATATAGAAGGATCTTATTGAGGTTTGAATTTACATTTTCCTAATGAATAATAGCATTAATCACCTTTTTATTATACTATTTCCCATTTGGATAGCATCTTTTTGAAGTTTCTTCTCAAGTACTTTTGTTCATTTTTTATTGAATTGTCAGTCCCTTTTCAAATTGATTCAGAGCCATTCTTTATATACTCAAGATATGAGTCCTTTGTGAGATACATATATTGAAATATGTTCTCTATGTCTCATATTTGCCTTTCCTAATGCTGCTGTTGTGTAATGAACAAAAGTTATTAATTTCAATAAAATCCAGAGTATCAATCTTTCCTTTCATGGATAGTGGGTTTTCTTTATTCAATTCAATAAATATTTGTCTACTTGAGGTTATGGAAATAATCTCCTAATTTTTATAACACGTTTAATGTTTAAACTTTCATATTTGGCTTATGATCTATCTCAAATAAAAATATTTTTACAGTGTCAGGTAGGGGTCAAAGTTCATTTTTCTTTCCAGCACAGTTATCCAATTGTTTGCTACACTATTTTTTTTTTAAAGAACCTAAACGTATCCAGTCACTCCTTTGTCAGAAAGTCAAATGACTATATATGTGGTGGGCTATTTCCATATTCTGTATTCTGTTCCAATAGTATATTTTCTATTTCTGCTTTAACATAACACTGAATTACTGTAAATTTATATTGGGCCTTGAAAAATGGTAGGTAAGTACTAGAACTTTGTTTCAGCTTTTTAAAGCTTGTCTTGGCTATTCTGAGTCTTTTGCAGGGGAAATCAGTTTATCAATTTTCATTTAAAGTATCTGTAGGGATTTTTAAGTTTGCAGTAAATCTCTAGGTAAGGTAGAGGATAATTGATATTTTGACAATATTCAAACTTCCAATAAAACGGACATGTTTTCTATGTGGGTATTGGATTTAATTTAACAATTAAATTATGTGGGTATTGGATTTAATTTAACAATATGCTGCACTTTTCATTTTTTGAATCTTGAACATATTTTGTTAAATTTATCTCTAGAAATTTGATGCTTTCTGGTGGCATTTAAATGGTATTGCTTTTCCTAGTTCATCTTCCAGTTGTTTCTTGGAAGTATATAGAACTAATTGATTTAGGAATATTGAAATTGTATATAAGAAAATTGTTGATTTCACGTGGAAGTATGTAGAACTAATTGATTTAGGAATATTGAAATTGTATATAAGAAAATTGTTGATTTCACTTATTAAAATGCTGAGTTTATAGTTTTTTTAAGTAAAATATAACCTCAGATATTTCTATTTCTTCTTTTTCATTTCTTTATACCTTTTATTTGTTTTTCATGCTTAATTGCACCGTTTAGGACCTACAATACAATGTTTAATAGAAGTGGTTATAGTTGACATCATTATCTTTTTTCTAAACTCCAAGGGAGAATGCTCTTTTTCCATTAAACGTAATGTTAGTGCCAGAGTTTTTGTACACATATTTTATTAAATTAAGGAAATCTCTTTCTATTCCTACTATAATGAGAATTTTTATAAATAATGTATTTGAGTTTTATCAAATTCTTTTTCTGAATCTACAGAGATGATAATGTGTTTTATTCTCCTTTACTCTTGATATAGTGAATTACACTGTTTAATATTTTATGTCAAAACAACCCTGCATTCTTGGGATAAACTCCAAGATGATCATGCTGTATAAAATTATATTTAAGTATTATTGGACTGGATTTACTGTTTTTTAAAAATTGTATATGGCCATGAGCATTATTGGCCTAAGATTTTCTTTTCACATAGTGTCTTTGTCAATGTTTTAGTATAGGGATTTGCTTGCCTCATGAGCTTAGTATTAGTATAGTATAACTTTTTCTATATAATTTTTATTTTTACCTGTGTGTGTATTAAAAATATGTCTCTTAGGAATCAACATACATTTATATCTTGCTTCTTTTCCAGTCCAACAATCTTTCCCATTTATTTGGAGTGTTTAGCCTATTTATATTTAATGCATATTGTTAAGTTTGGATTTTAGTCTGCCACATTGCTATTTGTTTTATGATCCTCCTTTGTCCCTGATTTCCTGTTCTGATTGGGTTCATCAGATATGCTATGGTATTCCATTCTGTCTCCTCTATTGACTTTTATCTCTATTGGCTTTTAAGCTCTCCCTCTTTCTACTGTTTTTAAATGATTGCTCCAAAGATTTCAGTGTGCACTCATAATTTAACATATTCTGCATTTAATTAATATTATATGACTTCACATATAATGTAAGATTGTTATAACAGTATAATTTTATTTACATATAATGTTCTTTTGTGTGATTGTGTTCATATATTTTATATGATTATTATATAGGTAACAAATTTTACAATTAATTTCTATTACTATTGCTTTAAACAGTCTCTTCTAAATAATTTAATATGAGAAAACCAATTTTCATGTTTACCTACATATTTACATTTCTAGTGTTCCACCCTCCTGTGTAGCAGACTTCTATTTGGTATCATTCCCTAAAGCTTGATGTTCTTCCACTGTCATTTATTGACAAGTGATTTTGCTGGTGACAGATTCTCTCACCTTTAATTTATCTGCAATTGTCTTTGTTTTAGTTTCATTTTAAATAAATACTGGATATAGAAATCTGTTTTTGATATTTGTTGCCTTTAGCACTTTAAATATTTCTTTCACTGTCTTTTGGTCTTCATTTTTCCTGATAATAACACAATAATTATTTTTATTGTTTTGCTTGTTTATGTCTGTTTTTTCTCTGGATACATTTGAGATTTTCTCTCTGTAATTGGTTTTCAATAGTTTCTTTTTGTTGTGGTTAGTTATGGCTGTATTTATTTTGCCCTGTATTCATTGATATTCCTGGATCTGTAGGGTTGTTATTTTTTAATAACTTTGAAAAATCTCAGCTATCATTTCTTCATATACAGTCATGTGTCACATAATGACATTTTGGTCAACAACAAACCACGTTTATGGGGGTGGTCCCATATGATTTTCATAGAACTGAAAATTTCCTATCACCTGGTGATGTCATAGCCATAGTAACATTGTATCACAACTCATTCCTCATGTGTTTGTGGTGATGCTGGTGTAAACAAACCTATTGCACTGCCAGTCATGTAAAAGTATAGTACATATAATTATGTATGATACATTATACATGATAATGATAATAAATGACTATGTTACTGGTTTATGTATTTTTTACACTGTACTTCATATTGTTATTTTAGAGTGTACTCTTTCTACTTATAAAAGTAAAGTTAACTGTGAAACAGCCTCAGACAGGTCCGCCAGGAAGTATGCCAGAAGAAGTCATTGTTATCATAGGAGATGACAGCTCCATGTGTATTATTGCCCCTGAAGACCCTGCAGTGTGATAAGATGTGGAGGTGGAAGACAGTGATATTGATGATCCTGATTCTGTGTGGGCCTAGGCTAATGTGTGTGTGTTTGTGTCCTAGTTTTTAACCAAAAAAAAAAACAGCTTGAAAAGATTTTAAAAAATTAAACATTGTAGCAATAGGAAAAAAGCTTACAAAATAAGGATGTAAAGAAAATATTTTTGTGTAGTTGTACAAATGTGTTTGTATTTTAAGCTGAGTATTATGATTACAAAATAGCCAGAAAGTTAAAACAAAAGTTTATAATGTTAAAAAGTTACAGTAAGATAAGGTTAATATATTATTTAAGAAAGAAAAGTATTTGTTAATTTAGTGTGGCCTAAGTGTACTGTGTTTTAAAAAGCCTACTGTAGTGTATAGTATTGTCCTAGGCCTTTGCATTCATTCACTACTCACTCACTGACTCACCCAGTACAACTTTCAGTCCTGCAAGCTCCATTCATGGTAAGTGCCCTGTACAAGTGTACCATTTTTTATTGTTTATATTGTATTTTTACTATACTGTTTCTAGGTTTAGATATACAAATACTTAACATTGTATTATAATAGCCTACAGGATGAAGTACAGTTACATGCTATATAGATTTGTAGCCTGGGAGCAATAGGCTCTACTGTATGACCTAATACCATCTAGGTTTGTATAAATACACTTCATATGTTTGCACAATGACAAAATCGCCCAACAGCTCATTTCTTAGAACACACCCCAGTTGTTAAGTGACACATAACTGTATTTCTTCTATCTTGTTTTCTTCTCTTCTTTTAAAATGCATTGACACACATATTAGATCACTTGATACTGTATCACAGGTCACTCAGGCTCTTGCTATATTTTCCATCTTTATTCTCTTTGAGCTTTAATTTGGATGATTATTATCCGCTACCTTCAAGTTTACTGCTTTTTAATGTGTTCAATATTCTGTTAATCTCCACAAAAATTTAATTTCCATTTGGTTCTTTTAAGAGTTACCATATTTTTTCAGAAATTCCCTAATTTTCACCCATTATATACATTTTGCCTATAGATTCTTTAACATATTTTTATGGCTATTTTAAAGATTTTTTCAGCTTGTTCCAATATTTCAGATATCCATGGGTCCATTTCTATTGGTAGTTTTGTTTTTTTGAATAAGGACCACACATTCAAGTTTCTTCAAATTTGCTAATTTTTCGTCTATGCCAAATGCTGTGGATAGTATGGTATAAAGATTCTGGATTCTATTAAATTTCTTGAATAATGTTGAATATTGTTCTAGCTGGCAGTTCAATTCCTGATATCAACTTGATCTTGCAGTGATGGAGTTTTAGATTTTGTTATAGCAGGGCTATTTCCAATGGCCTTTGTCTTATGTGTGTCACTTGGACTTGGCATATGGGCTTTACTCTTAATATGTGGCTTTTCTGGGGTCATTTCCTTAAAAAAATTATTTAGTATTTCTTACAGTGAAGTCTGTAAGCAACAAATTGTCTTAGCTGTCATTCATTAGAAAACATTTCCATTGTGCTTTCATTTGGTATTGAGTTATATAGTAGACAGAATTCTAAGATCTCTGCACCAAGATGCCTGGCCCCTATTTATTCAGTCAAAAGCCAATCTAGGTACTGCTCTTGGAAGGCTTTTTCAGTTGTGATTAAACTCCTAAATTAGTCAATCTTAGGATATGGAGATATTCTGGATGGGCTTAATCTAATCACATGAACTGTTTAAAAGCAGAGCAATTTCTCCAAGTGGTGGTGGTAGAGGAATTCAGAGAGATTCAAAGCATTAGTGGGATTCCACGTAAAAGAGGATCTCCATTGCTCAGATGGAGAAGGCCCATGAAATGGGAATGCCAGTGGCCCTCAGGACCAGAGAATGGTTTCCAGTAGCTAGTTAGCAAGGAAACTTGGAACTTACTCTTGTTTCCCCAAGGAACTAAATTTAGCCAACAACCCGAATGAGCCTGGAAGTGCATCTTTCCCCATGACAACCAGATAAGAGCCTAGCCAGACCAATACCTTGATTTTTGGCTTTATGCTAAGCAGAGAATCCAGCTCAGCTATGCCCAGAATATTACCTACAGAAATGGTAAGATAATAAATGGGTATTGTTTTAAGTCATTAAGTTTGGAGTAATTTGTTACATAGCAATAGAAAACTAATGCACTACTCTTTTGGTGATTATTTTTTACTTTCCTCCTAAATATGCCTGCTACTGTTTATTTTAGGGTCTTTGAATAGTTGCTTTTTGTATTCTGTCAAGTTTTTAATTATAATCAGTGAGAAAAAGAGGTTGTAGTGGGCTTGCTCTATCTTGGCTTGCCTCAAAAGTGTTTAGCGGTAAATTTAAGAAAATATTTGTACGGTATATTCACTGAAAACTATAAAATCTGCTGTGAGAAACTTTTAAATACAAAAATAAATGAAGAAATAGATCATACTTATGGAATGGAAGATCAAAATTGTTAGGAAGCCCTTATCCTTAGTAAACCAATGCAGAAACAGAAAACCGAGTACTGCATGTTCTCATTCATATGTGGGAGCTGAACAATGAGAACACATGGACACAAGGAGGGAAACAACACACACTGGCCTGTGGAGGTGGGAGTGGCGTGTGGGTCGGAGGGAGAGAAAGCATCAGGAAAAATAGCTAATGTATGCTGGCCTTAATTCTTAGGTGATGGGTTGATAGGTGCAGCAAACACCATGACACATGCTTACCTATGTAACAAACCTGCACATCCTGCACTTGTACCCCAGAACTTAAAATAACAATAAAAGAAATTTTAGAAATAGATGCCAGTTGTCTCTAAAGTCATACATAGATTTAAAGTGATTCCAATTAATAACCCAAAAACCTTTTTATGGTAACAGTTGACAAATGGATTCTAAAATGTGTATGGGAATGAAAAGGACATATCCAAAACAATATTGAAAAATGAAAACTAGTTGGAAGACTTAACACTAGTTGATTTCAAGATGTGCAATAATTAAGAATATATGGTACTTGATAAGCATTGAGAAATAGATCAATGAAACAGAATATGGAGGATAAAGACTCATATAGTAAATTGACTTTTGATAAAAGTATCAAATAAATTTATTAGGGAAAGCAGATTCTTTTCAACAAATGGCCCTGAGACAGCTAGATATTCATATGGGGAAAAAACAAAACTTAATTCATACGTTACATGGTACATAAAAAAATTGTGTTTAATTGGATCTTAGTCTGAACATAAAAGCTAAAACCATAAAGCTTTTAGAGGAAAACATAGATAGATATTTTCATGACTTGGCATAGGCAGATTTTCTTAGGATACAAAAAGCAGTAACTGTAAAAGAAAAAAACTGATACATTAAACTTAAAATTTTAAACTTCTTTTTATTAAAAGACACCACAGGAAAATGAATGGGAAAGCCACAGACAAAGAGAAAATATTTGCAAAACATAGACCTGAAAAATGACTGATGTCTAGGATATGTAAAAAAAACTTCAGCAGCTCCATAATAACAAGACATATTATACAATTTTGAAAAATAGAGAAAACTTTGAGCAGATATTCCACAAAAGAGATATACAAGTGGCCAATAAGCACATGAAAAGGTGATCAGTGTCATTAGTCATCAGAGACATGCAAATTAAAACCACAACTAAGTAGCTCTACATACCTACCAGAATGTCTATCATTACAGTTACTGATATCATCACAAAGGTTGTGCCAGTATCTGGAACAACTGGAATTTCTACAGGCTGTTCTGAGTGTGAAATGGTTTGGCAGTTTTTTAAGAAAATACAACATATTCCTACTCTTTGACCCAGCAATTCCACCTCTTGTTATTAACCTAAGATAAATTAAGGCAGAGGTCTACAAAAACGCCTGTTCAGAAATATTCATAGCAGCTTTATTTATGATAGGTAAAAGCAGGAAATAAAACAGATGTTTATAAATAGGAAAATGGATATTTGTAATAGCGAAAACCTGTCAATAAACCAAAATTCCAGCAACAGGAATGGATTTTTTAAATTATGGTATATTCATTTAATGGAGTTCTATAAATTGTACCAGTATAATTTGGTGGTAGTTGTTTTTATGTTTATGAATATGTAATAATGCCAACTTCAGGATAAATGAATTTAAAACATAAAATTATTGTTAAAAATAGGCAGCAAACACCAGCACCTTTTGGGTATCTTTTTGTCTTCATTGTTTCTATACTAGCACTATAAATTATAAGTTTGAATTGTAGCTCTTAAAGCAATATGGTTTTTCTTTTATTTTTAAATTGAGTTTTTTACTCTAGGAACCCCAGGCCCTCCTGGACCAAAAGGTATTAGTGGCCCTCCTGGGAACCCTGGCCTTCCAGGAGAACCTGGTCCTGTAGGTAAGCATGAAAAATAAGAGTTTGCTGTTCTAAAAAACTAATGTCTATCATAATCAGTTTGGGAACGTCAAATCATATTCAGCTGTGAACATTTTCAATAAAAGGAAATATGGTATCATTCACTTAACACTGTGTGTTAGGTACAGCATGAATAACTCTTAATAAAAAGTACTTAAAATTGGCTGGGCAAGGTGGCTCTAGCCTGAAATCCCAACACTTTGGGAGGCCGAGGTGGGAGGATCACTTGAGGTCAGGAGTTTGAGGCTAGTTTGGCCAACATGGTAATACCCCATCTCTATTAAAAATACAAAATATTAGCTGGGCCTGGTGGTTGGCTCCTGTAATCCCAGCTACTTAGGAGGCTGAGGCACTATTATCGCTTGAACCCAAAGGATAGAGGTTGTAGTGAGCCAAGATCACACCACTGCACTCCAGGCTGGATGACAAAGCAAGACCCTCAAAAAAAAAAAAATACTTAAAATTATCATTATGTGACCGTATTTTCTAGGCCCACTTTTTCCAGGGAGAGTTAATTCAAGTGTCCTATAATAGAAACTTTGATTTTTTTAGGATGGCAGGCTGTAGTAATTTTGTTTGTTGATTGATTTCAAAGTTAATAACTTCTCTTGGCCCCATATGAGGCCAATAATGCACCCCACTACCCTTCGCACTTTACTCTCTTAGATATTCTGAAATTATATTAAAATGAAGAACTTGAAGGTTTTAGATGTTGAATGACTATTCCTTATTTTGATTATCCTCCTTCATATTTTTATGCTTCATTTTTATAACATTTTGTGATCCAAAGGAGTGTCGCAAAAGCACCTTGGGTCTTTTGGATAGAGAAGGGAGCATATGGAAGTAAAAGGGAGTTGGAAATTGGGAAACTGGATGTAACCTGCTGTACTCTATTTTTTAGGTGGTGGAGGTCGTCCTGGGCAACCAGGGCCTCCAGGTGAAAAAGGCAAACCCGGTCAAGATGGTATTCCTGGACCAGCTGGACAGAAGGGTGAACCAGGTACTGTATTGTTTTCATTTTTCCTGTTTTTCTAATTTCTTCCTTGTTGACTCTAACTGGCCTTTTTATTACCCACAGTGAAATTATATCTTCTTTCTTACTTTCTAAGCTACCACACACTTTCCCCTTCCTAGTTACTATCTATCTTCCTCTTCATCCTGGGAATATTAGCTCATGTATCTTGATCAAGTTGCCTCCCTCTTACAAAAAACTCCAAATCTTTTTTTGTCTAATTTTTCATATCATAAAGAAGTTAGCTAGCTTTTGCAAATTTCTCTGTGGTTTACTATGCAATCGATACTTCATTTATATTTTTTCATATAAAGATATATTGAACATTCATCACAAATAGAATATATGTTTAGATAGTTTTCTTATGTTAGAATTATAGTTCTATGTTGGAAATAAATCTTCTGCATGTCTCATGTAATATACATTGTTGCACTTAATGAAAACCTCAATGATCTAAACATAATTTGGCCTTGTTTCCATTATTATTATCCTCTTGAGACTTTTTTGTTTTGTACTCTGACAGGTCAACCAGGCTTTGGAAACCCAGGACCCCCTGGACTTCCAGGACTTTCTGGTAAACCTTAATAAAACATGCTAAATCAATCTGTAGAATGAGAGTATTTCCAAATACATCTATTTTTCCATCTCCACCATTTACTATCATAAAATGCATATAAGAACCCAAAAAATCCAAAAGCTAGTGTTATATATTAAAACATTTATTATTTAGCAACTTAGTTTAAGGAGTTGTGTTAAATAAAAATGTATCTGTAAGGAAATTTACATGTAGATATCTCTTCATTAAATGCATAAATAAATGCCGAGGAAATGATAAAGAAAGAAGGCAAAATTGTAGGAAGTTAAGAAAGTCTGTAGATATATATCAATAATAAAAATGTTTCTTGAAAGTTCAGTCTTAATATATGTTTTGCATATTTGGATGGATATGTGTACACTCAATCTACCCTCCTTATCTTTTGCTTACTCTTACTGTGAGCACCAAATAGTAGAAGGACTGAATGTATATACAGACATGTATGTTTATGTTCTGAAATGACTGCTAACCATTCTATGGAGATTTTCTCAAACCATACACATATCTCTTGAAAAGTCACATAGATATCTTTCCCATGGCAGCAACATGAAAATTATTATTTTAAAATGCCACTGTTATATTACTCTTAAAAGTGTCAGAGGTAGAGGAAAAATGTTGAGAACAATTTTGCTAGACAGTGATTATAAATATTGGGTAGAATGGTGTTAGGGGACACATAACAACCATTGAAGAGCCATATCTTTCATTAGGCTCAAAATTAGACTCAAAATATTTGCTTTAGAAATTTCCTCCATCCATCTTGAAACTATATTTAAAGATACTTTATACTTTTTTTCTCATAGCTATTGGTCATGTGATCATTGCTCCTTCTTAACACAAAGGATACCTTTTAGGATGAAAGCTATTATTGTTTCTACATTTCTATATATACTCTAATAGATGCTTACACATACATATATTTAATAGGAAGAATGGTTTTCTGGGTGGGTTTGGGATTTGGTAGGAGATAGAGATGACTCCTGTTAATTCCATTACTTGCCCTAATATGTGTGAATAGCTAACCTTATAGGCAAGCCTGTAACTCAGTGTTATTTAATATATCCTCTAATTACACTTTACTTTCATAGGCCAAAAGGGTGATGGAGGATTACCTGGGATTCCTGGAAATCCTGGCCTTCCAGGTCCAAAGGGCGAACCAGGCTTTCGTGGTTTCCCTGGTGTTCAGGGTCCTCCAGGCCCTCCTGGTTCTCCGGGTCCAGCTCTGGAAGGACCTAAAGGCAATCCTGGGCCCCAAGGTCCTCCTGGGAGACCAGGTATGTCAATGAGTGGTAGGGGAATGGTTTATTTATTAGTTCATGTATTTCATTTTGCTGGCAGGTTATTCAGTCTTTAAGACTTTAGATTTTTTCCAGTGCATTGTAGGATGTTAAAAAAAGAGACTTTAGAATTTGTAATATAAGAACTTCTTACAAGTAAATAGCTTGGTTCATAGCTAACTCCATCTATTTCCATGGTTCTAATAATTTGCTTTAGTAATGCATTTTATCATTTACATAGATGAAGTAAAACAACTTAGAGAATAAAGGAAATGATGGTTTTATTAGTCTTGTTACTAAAAGGTAAAACTATACTGTTAACCTGTCAGCAAAATGCTGTCTGCATTTTTAAATGTGAGCTTCTCAGCATGTCATCACAGAAATCATTTTAGTGATCACCCAATAGATGCTTGTGGTCCATACCAAAAGTATTGCTATGGTTCTGTCATATGATCAGCAAATCTCACCAGGCACAATAAAAAAAAAATTATCTTCCATAGGAACTAGGCAATCAAATTTATCTCCAGCATCACAGCATGATCAAATTGACTAGTGATCTCTTCATACCAACCTCATGTCTATACCTCATTTGTCTTGCGTTCACTGCTCTAGTAGTCTCAATTTTGCATCCAGTGTTCACTTTTTCATTTTGTATCTGTGCTGTGCCATTTTGTTTTACTAATTTTGGAAATGCTTATTTTCATCCTGGATTAATGTCGCTGAGCCTAGTCACTGGTAATAGGTTATTAACAGATTTTGAGAACTGATATTCAAATTTTACATTCCTGGTCATTGAAAACTTGAAAGTAAATGTCCTTTTATTCTTTGAAAGTCTCTGACATTATAAAAATGCATTTCAAAATGAAAATTTTCATTTATATTACAGTAAAATCTAAAGTGATTGGAGTTCATTTTAATAAGATGTTCTAAAAACATGAATTAAATGGGATCACATACTGTGTTCAAAGGATCATTTTCAAAACCAAATTTTATCTGATCTGATGTAATCTGATGGAAAGTATTATTTAAAGTTTTATGTTTGTTTACTATTGAAGAAAACCAGTGAAAATCTCCTCGGCCATGTTAACTCTCTTGCATGTAATGTAGAGAATTGAAGCAAGTATCTTGCTTGATTTTGCATGCAGTAATTCAAATAAACCAAACTATTATCCCTTTTATATTTTAATCATCACTGTGGTTATTCATTCTTATTAGTAATGAATGAGTAATGAGCACACTGTTGAACATTACTTTGAAATATGTTGGTATCAAGCCATTAGTCACAAAGATGCCTTAAAAATTGCATTTTTAAAAGAAATAATAATGAAAGTAGAAGAATACACACCTGATGAGTGTTTGTGACTTCTCAATTTATTTCATAAACTATAAATTAAAACTGAGTTGTAAACCCTATTGCTCTTAGAATTGATTGTTCCTAGTCTGAGCTCATAGTAATGATTATGAAAAAAATTAAATTTGGCCTTTAAAAATATACCACAGTGTGCTGTTTTCATTTTAGTGTTGTCACTAAGTGGTGATAATTTGGTTTATATACAGATGCATGAATATGAACTTTCAGAGTATTCTTTTATTGAATTAAGTTTTAACTTGAAAGTATTTAGTGTAATGCTTTTTAGTTTTTTGATATTTCTAACAATTTTGCTATTTTTCCTTTTTGTCAATGATGACATTGGGCCTTGGTGAACTTTGATCCCTATCCAGGTCCTACAGGTTAGATCCTTAACTCCAAAGTAGTAACTGCATGAAGTTTGAAATTTTCTAATGTATTTATATAAATATATTTATATATTTGTGTGTGTATAAATATATATACAAATATGTGTGTATGTATGTATATGTGTATATTTATCTACACACACCTGTACCTAATGTTTTAAAGTGTTTGAATGTATTTTAAAAGCATATATGCCAATTCAATTATTACATAATGACTTATCTCTTCAAGTTTTCAGGAACTTGTGGAACCAAGTGTTTCTATCTATTGGAAAGACCCAAAATGACTCAACTAGGAAAACTAATTCAACATTTAAAAATTCATATTTGTGACATTTTCAGTTGAAAATTTATAGTACCTAAAACAGGCTTATATACTTTACCTTTCTTTGAAGTATGTTTCTTATGTTTAATTTATATCTGTTAATGCAAACGAATTGAACTAGCCTTCAAAAGAACATTCTTTTTTTCCCCCATTTATTTTACTGCATTTTAGGTTTTGGGGTACATGTGAAGAACATGCAAAATTGTTGCATAGGTACACACGTGGCAGTGTGATTTGCTGCCTTCCTCCCCATCACCTACATCTGGCATTTCTCCCCTTGCTATCTCTCCCCAGCTACCCACCCTCCACCA
>NW_016107504.1:2332120-2356027 GCF_001604975.1 Cebus imitator
CTTCTGACAGTCTGGCCCCTCTGCTGTAGGTCTGCTGAGGTTCACTCCAGGCCCTGCTTGCTGGGGTTCACCTGCAGCAGCTGCTGAACAGTAAGGGTTGTTACCAGTTTTCTTCTGCTGCTCTCTTTGTCCCAGAAGGATACCTGCCTAGTGTTAATCTGATCTCTCCTTTTTGAGGTGTCTCTGGATATATAGGGGTCAGGAAGCTGCTTGAGGAGACGGTCTCTTCTTTATAGGAGCTCAAATGGTGAGCTGTGAGCTCTGTTGTTCATTCAGAGCTGCTGAGCAGGTACGTTTAGCTCTGCTGCAGCAGAACTCATAAACTGCTTTTTGTTCCCAGGTGCTGTGTCCCAGGGATTTAGGGCTTTATTTATGAGTTTCCATTATGCTGCTCCCTTGTTTTTTTTTCCTTCAGACCTGCCCTGCCCAGCAAGAAGGCAGCCTAGTCACTGTCGGCCTGTAGAGGCTTTGCTGAGCTGCTGTGGGCTCCGCCCAGCTGCCGAGTGAACTTCCTTGCATTCCTGTTTATATTGGTGTAGTTAGAACTGCTTTGGCCATGGTGGCCCACCTCTGTTGAGGCGGAGTCTCTCTGCTGTGGCGGGTTGCCTTGGCAACGGCGGGCTGCCTCAGCAATGGCGGGTTGCCTTGGCAACGGCGGGCTGCCTCAGTAATGGTGGGTTGCCTTGGCAACGGCGGGCTGCCTCAACATTGGCCGACTACCTCCATCATGGTGGGCTGCCTCGGTAATGGCGGACGCCTCTCCCCCACACAGCTAGACCATCCCAGGTTCAGCTGCGCTTGCTGTGAAACTCTCAATCCAGAGCTTCTGATTACTGTTCTTTTGTGGGGATGGGACCAGCCGAGCCTGATCGCCTGGCTCCCTGCCTCAGAGCCTTTTTTAAGTTGGTGTTCCAGTCGCCTGTTGAAGAGGCGCCGGGGTCTGTTTGTTTTCCCCTGCGGCTACTCACTGCACTGGCTTAAACAGCGGCACTGAGGTTTGTGGCACTTTTTTTTTTTTGTTTTTATTTTTTGCCCTGGAATCTACTGTCCTGGTTCCCTGCTCAGTCCCCTTTTTAAACAGACGAATTGGCGATTTCCCATGGCTCCAATCGCCAGCCCAAAGGGCACATGGACCGGTGTATTTTGTACAGAGAACCGCTGCTAGGGGCGCTGACAAAGCAACCGCATGGGGCAAAGTAGCGGCGCTGGCCGGCACAGCCGCGCTGGCCGAAACAGCCGCGCTGGTGACCTGTGGAGCTCCTCTGCCTGGGAATTTCCTAGTCTGTGGGCAATAAAAATACGGCGTCCACTCACCCTTTGCGCTTTCACTGGGAGCTGCCATCCTGAGCTGTTCCTAAACGGCCATCTTGGATCCTCTCTCTGTTTGCACACTTTTTTCGAACATTCTTTCTTTTAAGCAATAATATGCATTGGCTGGGCGCAGTGGCTCATGCCTGTAATCCCAGCACTTTGGGAGGCTGAAGTGGGTGGATCATGAGGTTAGGAGTTCAAGACCAGCCTGGCCAAGATGGTGAAACCCCATCTCTACTAAAAATACAAAAATTAGCTGGGTGATGTGACAGGTGCCTGCAATCCCTGGTACTCAGGAGGCTGAGGCAGGAGAATCACTTGAACCTGGACGGCAGAGGTTGCAGTGAGCCAAGATCATACCACTGCACTCCAGCCTGGGTGAGAGTGAGACTCCCTCTCAAAAACAAAAAAAAAAACATGTGTATGTGTGTGTGTGTGTGTGTGGATGTGTGTGTGTGGATGTGTGTGTGTGGATGTTTTATCAGATCCTGAAAATACGTAATTCTTGACTTGCCATATCTTTTGCAGGTTTTCAGACTATCCTATCTTAACATTTTGGGTTGTCACAAAGTTCCAAATTCTACTGCTATTAAAAATGGACTAATAGGGCTGGAGGTGGTGGCTCACAGCTGTAATCCCGACACTTTAGGAAGCTGAGGTGGGTGGATCACCCGAGGTCAGGAGTTTGAGACCAGCCTGACCAATGAGGTGAAACCTTGTGTCTACTAAAAATGCAAAAGGCCGGACGTGGTGGCTCACGCCTGTAATCCTAGCACTTTGGGAGGCCTAGGCTGGCAGATCACAAGGTCAGGAGTTCAAGACCAGCCTGTCCAACATGGTGAAACACCATCTCTACTAAAAAATACAAAAATTAGCTTGGCATGGTGGCACACACCTGTAATCCCAGCTACTCAGGAGGCTGAGGCAGGAGAATCACGTGAACCCAGGAGGCAGAGGTTGCAGTGAGCCGAGGTCACGTCACTGCCCTCCAGCCTGGGCAACAGAGCAAGACTCCGTCTCAAAAACTAAATAAATAAAAACACAAAAATTAGCTGGTCTTGTGGGCGTGCACCTGTAGTCCCAGCTACTTAGAAGGCTGAGAAAGGAGAATTGCTTGAACCTGGGAAGCAACTGTTATAGTGAGCCAAGATTGTGCCACTGCACGCCAGCACAGATTAGAAAGTTCTTAATCTTATTTTCATTATACACATGTAAACAGTACAAACCAAAGAACAATTACCAAGAGCTACTCAATGGAAAATTGCTGATTCATAGTGAAAGATGTTTACCTAATTACCAGTAAAAAGAACCACAAATATTTGAATGTATTTATTATTATTCAAGGTAAATAGTCCTTTTCAAATTTGTAAGAAAGAATTAGAAGAGATAATAGTATACATCATGATGTCTGGCTATTGAGAATGGCAGGACATTTTTTGGTCATATAAAATTAAAAACCTAATTTTTCAAGATTGCTTTTAGGAAACCATTTATTTCTATCTGAATTGATTCTCTAATTTCTTACTGCACTGCAAACACATTATTTGATAGAACCCTAGAATGTCAGATCTAGAAGGGACCTAAGTTTCACCTATGTTAAGGAGTAATAGTCCCGAATAAAATCTGTCCACAAGACAACAGCAAAATTCTATGTAGGTCATATAAGGTGGGACTCAAAATTACTTTAAAGTACCCCCTAGTCTTCACTTTATCTTAATGATAGTTAAATAGTATGCACTGTTACTCTTTTCGATGACATCATTTAAGAAGAACACAAGACAAATTTTATTCTAGACTATTGCAATAGAGTAGAAACTATTGCAGTAGGAGAGAGACTGAGCTCAACTTCAAATACAACAAAGAAAAGTGATTATTTATAGCCAAGGAGCAGAGAGGGTCAGTAATGGAAAATTACTAAGAGAAGACATCAAGGGTAGGGAGAGGTAGGTTCTTGCTCAAGTGCCCCAACAAGATTTTGCCAGAAACAGGCCAAGTATTTAGACATCAAAAGTGAGAGATGAGGAACTTGATCACATATCAAGGGTGAAGGGACTCTCTCTAAACTGATTTAGCAGGATTGATGTAACTGGATTCGGAAGGCCAAAAAGTAGGCCCAAAGATGAGGCCTAATTGAGAGGAAGGCTCAGAGTAGCCTGTCTAAAGTTTGTTCAAGGAGTCTTTGTCACATATGAAAAAAATTGAGGCCCAAAGAGGTTAAGAAACTTGCTCAAGGTAATGCTGTTAGTTACTGGCATAGCTGGGACTCTGACTTAATGCTCCCCAGTGATCAATTTGATGTCTATTCTACAGGGAGCAGACTGTTCCCTGTATCCACTCTCTTGTTTTCTGTTACTTTAAAAGCTCCATCAACCCCCTCCATCAACCAGATTGCTTCTTGTGTTCTTCTTAAATGATGTCATCGAACAGTGCATACTATTTAACTATCATTAAGACAAAGCGAGGACTAGGGGGTACTTTGAAGTAGTTTTGAGTCCCACCTTATATGTCCTACATAGAATTTTGCTGCTTTGATTACTGCCAAACTCTACTGTTAGCTAGGAAATTTCTTTCTTCTGAATTACTATAATATACTGAAAAAAGAAAAATTAAAGCAGCCACAATTTCTTTAAAACCAATTTAACAATTTCTCATTTACCAAATGTGCTCTAAATTGCATAGTTGTTGGAACTTGGTCTCTGTGATGTTTTCTTCTTTGCAATAGTTGAAGACTACAACCTTAAGTGGAAACTAAACTTAAAATATACCAGTCAATTCATCAGTATACCTTTAGTTTAATTACTACTTATGGACAAGATTTTAGGGTTTTGTTTTGTTTTCTTTTTCAGTTAAACTTTGTTATATGGTTGAAAAATAATGGATTGTGAGTCTCATATAAAAAAATTGACTTGGCATATAGCTCATTAAAATGTTACCTTTTAAACTAGAGTCTTAGAAGTTTTGCTATGATACAATCCAAAGTTTTCCTTGCTAATTACTCAGGCTGAAATGTCATATTTCAATGAAATATTTTTCAGAGAGTTCTTGTTATTGGCCCCTCTATATCAAACACACATATAAAGTGCCTTTACTTAAACTCTTAATTATCTGAGGTGGGAATTCTAATTTATTTAACTAATTTTGTGGCCAGACTCTGCTCTAAGTATTGTCTTAGTTTGCTGTCTGTGATTTAAAAATCATTTAAATGTACAGAAGCCAATATTTAGCTTTCTGAATTTCATTGTATCAAATGCTTTGAAAGTTTTTTTAGGAAATAATGATAATGTTTCCTATTTATATGGCATGCCACAATTTACATCATATAATGTACTTTTTATTTTAAGCTTCTTAAGGGCAGAGTTTGAGTGTTGCTCATCTTTGTGTTTCCTGTAGCACCTGGCACATGGCAGACTTTAGGCCAGTATTTTAAAACTTGAATTTGATCTTTAAAATATTCCTGTGAGGGAGGTTAGGGCAGATAACACTATTCCCATTATACGGGTAAGAAAACATGCTCAGAAAGATTGAATTGCCCAAAGTCATATAGTTATTAAGTAGCAGAGTCAAAAATAAATCCTAGGCCTTCGAAGTCCTAGGATTCATTGCTCTAGCACAATTTATTCTCCCTGCTAACATTCAGTGCTTATAAATCATAGCAAGACTTGTAAGAAAAGAAAATTGTGTTTATAGTCAATTAACACTAACCAAGAGGTGCTCTATTTGTAGGCTTTTAATCTTTTTATTTAATGATCCTTCTTTTAATAGTGAATAGCCTGTCTTAGTATGTGCATTGAATAATAATAAAGTAAATATGATATTTTCTGTGGTTTGGGGTGGGATATTGCATGCCAAAACATTTTCAAATACCCCTTCACTGACAGTCTTCACATCTTGGAAAAGTTGAATCTTTATTTTTGTGTTCAATGGTGTACAAATATATATTGGCTTTTTCTCTTCAAGTAACTTATTGCAAGTAGTATAATAACAATAATTGGCTGGGCACGGTGGCTCATACCTGTAATCCCAGCACGTTGGGAGGCTGAGGCAGGTGGATCACCTGAGGTCAGGAGTTCAAGACCAGCCTGGTCAACATGGTGAGACTTTGTCTCTACTAAAAATACAAAAAATTAGCCAGATGTGGTGGTGGGCACCTGTAATCCCAGCTACTTGGGAGGCCAAGGCAGGAGAATCTTTAGAACCCAGAAGGCGGAGGTTGTAGTGAGCTGAGGTTGCACCATTGTACTCCAGCCTGGGCCACAGAGCGTCTCAAAAAAATAATAATAATAATAATTGAATAAATAGTAATAAGAAAGCCTCCTGATGAATTATGAAAAAAATCAGAATGTAAAATGCTTTTCAAATACAAACAAAAGTACAGTTGGTAATGGCATTGTTTACTCATGTTTTGATTTTTCTATTCAATCACCTATGATCCTTGTATTTATTGCCAATAAGGCCTTTAAAGTTAACTGTATCTTTTGAAGCAGTCTGAGCATATCAAGAAATTGGCAGCCAGTGTTTTTATTAAAAGATAACACAAGCCAAGATATACTCCAGCATTAATCTAAAATGACCCATTTGCTAAAGGAATTTGAAGGCTGTTGGTGAAATGGTACTATCTCGCCAACTTTAATGTTTTGAGAAGCTAACCTTAGTAAAGCCACAGTAGCATGTCTTCAGTAGAGTTTTAACATGATGTCTTCAGTAGAGTTTTCTATTTTTTGGATTAACGAAGGCCAATAGCTTATCCTTTAAAATTAGCTCTATTTGAAAAGGTTTGGCTCTCCATACTTCTATATGGTTCTGTTTGCATACTGATTATGCTGTAAATATAAGAAATGCTGGCAAAGAACATTATTGTTTTAACTTGTACTATAATGTGAACCACTTCTAACTCATAATCTTATTTTGTACTGTGTGATGTCTGATACTGCTAACATCGATCTTTGGGCTTTGGTGAACTCTGATCTTCCCAGGTTTTCAAGGTTAGACTCTTCACTGGTCAATTCTTTTTTTTTTTTTTTTGTGTGTGATAAGAGAAATGCAATTTTTTGCTATAATTCAGAAGTCATTGAAGAGTGCTGTTATCCTCAAGCTGGGGTTTTAACATTTTGATGAAGGTAATGTGACTTGATTTTAATTGAGTTTCAAATGATGTTAGGGTATTTGTGTTTGCAATTGTTTATAATAAGTAATCAATACATAAAGATATGTTGAATTTTAAACAGAAATACACTTATTTTTACTTTCAATACTGCATTAAAATATTTAGGCAAGCATATGACCCATTTGTTATCTCTGAATATTGATTTTATTTTCTCAAAATTTTGTTTTCTCAGACTGCCCTGATCTGTGTATTTATAGCTATTTTCAGTAATGGAAGAGATAAACTATTGAATACTGTTAAAAATAAAACTTATATGTTCTTTATGTCATTAGTAACCCATAATTTAAATGCGAGGCACTCTAAACGGCAGGTCTGAATTAACATGCAAATTTTCTAAATTTTTTATAATTGCAAAAAGAGCAGTGCCTTAGGTTTGTCAAATGATGCCGTGTTCTGATAACTTTTCAAATGGAGTATAGGGTCATACAAGGTTTCTTTTTTCCCGTTTTACTTTATCATTGTTATCAGGTTGATTCACAGTTTATTTATTTTTCATAATTAGCTGATTGATTTGCTACTTAATTTCTAGTGCAAATCATACATTATGGATTAAATTAACAAGTTTGCTTAGAACACTGAAGTTCTGTTTTTTGTTTTTTTTTAATGCACAATGTACTAAACATTTTCTTTATGATTGAGAAGGGAATTTCTGTGTTGTCTGGTTGCCAGGCTAGGGTAAATATATCAGTTTCATTGTTTAAGGATGAAACAATTGTTGTACTATTGTAAACCTACTTTCTCTTTCTCATGTGCCAAAATAGAGTCATGTTATATTATGCAATTACATAAAAATATCTGAAAGATTAAAAAAAGGCTCATATTTTAAGATATGTTCTTACCTCCAGTTTTACTAATAAAGAAAATAATAATAATAAAACCCTTCCACCATTTATACTATGTACCAGGCACTCTGCTGAGTAATTTTTACATGGTGTCTCATTTAATCCTTGTAACAACCTGCTAAAGTAGGTGGTATTCTTAATTCCATTTTATGGAAGAAGAAATTGAAGCCAAGGAGATTAATAATCTTACTGAAGTCAAACAGCTAATGACTAATGGAGCTGGGTTTGTTACCCAGCATTCTCGCTCCAGAGTCCAGTGTTCTTAATCATGTGTCATTCTGCCTTGTTAGTTATTTTGCCATTGATTCTGAATCTTAAAAGTATTGGAAAGGGAACTGAATTTTATTTTAGATTTAAAAGACAACCCTTTGTCCATATGTAAGGATGAACTCTATTCTATATTCATAACAAGTGCCTATTATAGTTCCTTAAAAAATAATCCCTACATATCTTTGTTTTTTGTCAAAATCAATAAAATCTGAAATTACCAGAGGAGAGAAGGTATAAATGCTAACTATTGACTGTTCATTATTTAGAGTTTTGTAATTATTTTCTTAAGGTGGGATTACTTAGTCTTAGCCTCAGCTACTGAACACTCTACAAGCAGGTAGTACCTATTTGCCACCTGGTGACAAAAGACTTGGCCCATGATAAAATCTCCCTGGTTGCTTAATGGACCTGATATCTTGATTTAGAAAAACAAGTTAAAAATATAGCATAAGTAAAAATGCTAAGAAAAATCCTGTTTTAAATTATTTTGTTTATTCACAAGATACATACAGAATTCTTTATTTTTCTTGAAAAATATGTAAAATGTAAAGAATATGAAAACATTTAAAAATAAATTTTAAAGTGCTTTATTGAATCCATATTTTAAAAAATTCCTATGTATCAAGCATATCGCTAAAATGAAATTAGTTTTTTAAAATTACTATTGCATTGCATAGTAATGAAAGCCAAGTAAATGTAACTACCTACAAATAAAGCAATTTGATTTTAATCACAATGAGACAAATGGCTTGAATCTCTGATTGCCCTACAGCAGTGATGCTTAAAAGCGTGGTCCTGGAACTAGCAGCTTTAGCTTCCACAAGGCACTGTTAGAATGTAAATTATTGGGCCTCTCCTAAGTCTCTTTTTTCTAAATTATTTATTCTTAAGACTGGTCAAGTGCAGTAATGAGAAGGAAGGAAAGAGTTGAAAAAGGAATTCAATCTATAACAGAACAATCAGTTGAGATAACTCACTGCCTTCAGACCAGTCTCCTCAGTCTTACTGAATCCAAAACTCTGGGGGTGGGCTCAGGAATCTGTTTTAACAAGCCCTCTAGTTGATTCTGATGCATGCTCCAATTTGAGAAAGTGCCCTACAGTTTCTGTTTAATTTCACTTTAAGTCAAACTCTTTGTTAAGGATTACAGAAACACACATTGTTATGTCATGAGTCTTTTTTAGGTGTTATTATATTGAATTTAATATATAATAAAATATAAACTAAAAGAGTCTGAAAATCAGTATTAATAACAAAATGAATCCGGTGCAATTTATATTAGAAAGGGAATTAGCAAAGGTCTATATATTTTAATGTTGTCTGGGTTTTATTCTGCAAACTAATAGAAAGATGACTGATATTTTAAAAGCCTGACTTTATTGCTACTTTTATGCTATACTGAAATGTGGCCATTTGTTGTGCATTATCAAGGTCTACCAGGTCCAGAAGGTCCCCCCGGTCTCCCTGGAAATGGAGGTATTAAAGGAGAGAAGGGAAACCCAGGCCAACCTGGGCTACCTGGTTTGCCTGGTTTGAAAGGAGATCAAGGACCACCAGGACTTCAGGTAGGAAATGGGAGTAGATATTTGATGAGAGAAGAGTATGTTTGTATTAAAAATGTGAATTGTAAGCTGCATCATTTTAACTAACATTCACTAGCCAAGGTTCTATGTGTGGCTCACTGGTGAATGAAAAAGAGAGTAGCAGGCAAGTTTCCTATAGTCTCCTAAAGGGACTTTGCTGTATTATAGTCAAAGAGTTCCTGAAAAGATACTTTACCTGGAATCTTTGGTATGCATAGTATTTGGATTTGAGTAGCCTTCATTTCAGTGAAAGCAAATTTGTGCAAAGGAGACATGTATATTAGACCATTGCATATAGATTAATCCACCCATAGGGAAGTAATTATGGTGAATAGAAGAATATTTTAAACTTCGAAATTAGATAGAATTAGGGTCAAATATTAGCTCCACTGCATACTTCTGCTTTGTATCTATGATGAAAACAGACAACGGGTTTCTGTCTTCACCTATAATAAGAGAATAATAGCGTATTCACTCACGTGCTGTCTGTGTTGGTTTGAGTGATCCAGAGAGTCACATTCCTCTTTATGGGTTCTCAAAGCTACCTCCATTTGTTCAAGATGATTGCTGGTGGATCTGGCAGCCAACACAATCTGGACTGTCTTTTATTTCTGAAGACCGCTTTATAGCAGAAAAAATGTATTTAAAGTAGTGGTCTTTAAAGCTTTTGGAAATCTAATCTTTTTCCCCATGCCATCACTATTCTACCAGTTACGTAGACTTAAAAAGTTACTTCTGTTTACTCATTCTCTATTCACTCCCTATACATATGAATATTTCCAGAAACAATTAAGAATAAGTGTCATCTGTCATACTCCTTTACCACGAAATATTTTAATGCATATTTCTTAAGATTGAAAATATTCTAATCTGTTATTATTAGATGACAATAAAAGCTATGGGATTGTTTTTATTTTATAAAATTCTTACCAAATACCATGGCTGCAGCCTGTAATCCCAGCAACTTTAGAGGCTGGGGCAGGAGGGTTGCTTGAGGCCAGGAATTTGAGAAAAGCCTGGAAGACATAGTAAGACCCTGTCTCTAAAAATGTTTTTTAAGTTATATAACCACAGTACACTTACCAAATTCAGAAAATTTAACATAGATGTATGTTAATTTCTATCTTTCATATTCCAATTGGGTCCAATGACCTAATAATCTTCTTAGTATTTCTTCCTCCAGTACAGGATCTAGACCAAGTCATGTTTTGCATTTAATTGTCATATCTCTTTAGTCTTCTTTAATCTGGAACAGTTCCTAAGTCTGTTTTCTTTTCTTCATGACCTCAACATTAAAAAAAATTGTACCCCACCCCCGTTTTTAAATAGAATATTCCTTTTTTTTCTGATGTTTATTCATAATTGGATTCAGGTTATGCATCCCCAGCTGGAATACTACATGAGTGATGTTGTGTCCTCCTCAGGCTAACAGATAAGGAGGTCCATGATTCTATCTGCCCCTCATTTGTGACTTTAGTTTTCATCATCCAGTCAAGTTGTTGCTTAGTTTCTCCATTGTATCGTTATTTTTTTTCCTTGCAACTAATAAGCAAAGGTTTAGAAAGGCACATTAAGATAGTGCAAATATACCACTCCTCATCAAAATTTTCTCTTAGATTTAACATCTATTAATGATTTTGCTTCAATCAATCTCTACTGGGATAGTGGCAAAAAGATGTTGTTCAATCTCTGGCACTACCTCCACATAAACTAGTCAGCCCTACTGTAAGCAAGAGCCTTCCCTTTTCTCTGGTTTATGTATGTATTTATTATCATTGTGCACCCATTTTTCCCATGTTTTCCGCTAATTTACAATTTCTAAAATGTCATTACTTATTTTGATGCTTTCATTGTTCCAGATTTGAAAGCCCCTTCAAGCTGGATTTGATGTTTTTCTGATATGTACTTCCCTCCAACTATTTTTTAACACTTTTTAAATATTATTCCATAATAAGATGCTTCAGGCGTGTTCCTGGTTCATTCTTACTAATATAAGCTTCATTGTCCCTCACCTGAAGTAGAGCAAAAGTTTCCTACATGATCTTGCTATTCTATATTCTTCCTGTAGTTGGGTGGCTGAGGTGGGATGATTGCTTGAGCCTAGGAGTTTGAGGCCAGCCTGGGCAACATAGTGTGAGACCCTGTCTCTATAGAAAAGAAAGAAAGAAAAAAGAATAAAATAATAGTTACCTTTTACTAAGTACACATCACACACTAGTATTCTAAGGACTTAATATTGTTAGCAAAAGACAATGAGATCTGCAGGAGAAAAAGGAAGAGCTTTATTTTCTATAAAAGCAATCTGCAGATTGGGAAGGCACAGCTTTCAGTACAAGTGAAAGTGTGCTCTCTGAAGATCAAAGGGAGGATTTGGCTTAAACAGCGAAAGTTCTCACCCATGTTCTCAATCAGGTCCATTTATGCAAATGAAGGTTCAGGCTTCTGTTCTGATTGATTGAAATATTTGAGCTCTCATCAGGTGGTTTCCAAGACCAAAGCCAGAAGCCTGTCAAATGTTTCCTGCAAATGGCCAGTGGGCAGGGGGTGTGTTCATGCCACAGTTTACCATCACACTCGTTTGATTTGATTCTAGAAAGAGAGATCTGTGACATTTTTAGAACATCTTTCTAAGAACACAGGGTATGTGACCCTTCCCTTACCCAACCATGGCCAGCTGGTTGTGTTTTAACTTTGCGCACCTCAGCTAGCCATGAGATATTCATTTTGTCTGTCAGCCAGGGGTATATTTTAACAATATGAACTGTCTCATTTAATCCTCACCACAACCCTGTGAAGTAGATACTGTTATGTTCTCCACATTCAAGGTGAGAAGACTATGAATCATAGAGGTTAAATAATCAATTCAATTCACACTAGCTAATAAAAGGCAAAATTGGGATTACAGTCTTGGAAGTTTGACTCTAGAAACAGTGTTATATGCCACTTTGCAATTCTTATGCCCTCACTTCACTTCCTCCTCCTGCTGCATATTTTTTTGTAATATTAATGATTTTATTTATTCAGGGTAATCCTGGCCGGCCAGGTCTCAATGGAATGAAAGGAGATCCTGGTCTCCCTGGTGTTCCAGGATTCCCAGGTATTTGAAGGGATTTTTGAGATTTCCCTTTATATTAAACTCCTGTGGGACAAGATAGCCATTTTCTGATTTGACTGGGTGAAGGTTGTAGCCCTGTTGCTTTGCCATGCAACTGTATGTACCTTCCTTGCAGGCATGAAAGGACCCAGTGGAGTACCTGGATCAGCTGGCCCTGAGGGAGAACCGGGTCTTGATGGTCCTCCAGGTAAGACTTAAGCCTGAAGATAGTTATACCTGATACTTAGATGCTTTAAATAATTTGGAAGTTTTCATTCTGTCTTTCAGCCAGACTGTCAGAGGCTAAGTTCCCAACAACTGAGGGAAAATAAACAAGACTCTCACTTTATTTACTAATCTCTTGAATTTTCAATTATATTAACATAATATTGATAGCAGACCTTTCAAAGTTAAGATAGATGCAGGATCAACAAAAATGCTTCCTTGAGATTAGCTTCTATAGTAACTTGCCCAAATTCAATTGAACAGATCATAAGAGGAAGTCACATATGAATTTTTTAAAATATTTGTGATATTAAAATAGTTCTTTTTGCTAAGAGGCCTATAGAAGTTTCTTATAAACTGAAAAACAGGGAATCCGCTAAATTTCCCTACTAGTTCATTGAGTCACTTAACAAGCACAGCAAGCAAAAACTGCAAATGATTGTGGAATCAGAATGGACCTGTAAAGGAATAAAATTGTCTTCCCCTGACATGAGTGTTATAATGGATGAGACGTTCTAGTAACTGAGTAATATTCAAGGTTTGAAAATAGGAATGATGTGCCTAATTTTTCCACTGACCCTAAGAAAATTATTTTCCAATTTTGGGGAGAGATAATGGTTGTTTTCCTAAACAGATTTCTGTTAGATAGGGCAGCAATTCAATAACTGGTTTCTCTCACACCAATTCTTGTACTGAAGTTAGGTCACTTTGGCTTCCATTTTTTTGTGACCTTTCTCTTTCCCTTCAAATTTGTATGTTTTGCCTCTTAGGTCCTCCTGGATTACCTGGTCCTTCAGGACAGAGTATTATAATCAAAGGAGATGCTGGTCCTCCAGGAATCCCAGGCCAGCCTGGGTTAAAAGGTCTACCAGGACCCCCAGGACCTCAAGGTTTACCAGGTACCATTGCAGATCATCATTTTTTTCTTTTTTTTTCTATACTTTAAGTTCTGGGATACATGTGCAGAACGTGCAGGTTTGTTACATAGGTATACACGTGCCATGGTGGTTTGCTACACCCATCAACCCATCATCTATATCAGTTATTTCTCCTAATGGTAACCCTCCCCTAATCTCCCACCCCCAACAGGCCACAGGGTGTGATGTTCCCCTCCCTGTGTCCATGTGTTCTTATTGTTCAGTTCCCACTTATGAATGAGAACCTGCAGTATTTGGTTTTCTGTTCCTGTGTTAGTTTTCTGAGAATGATGGTTTCCAGCTTCATCCATGTCCCTGTGAAAAACATGAACTCATCCTTTTTTATGGCTGCATAGTATTACATGGTATATTATGTGCCACATTTTCTCTATCTAGTCTATCACTGATGGGCATTTGGGTTGGTTCCAAGTCTTTCCTATTGTGAACAGTACTGCAATAAACATACATGTGCATGGGTCTTTAAGGTAGAATGATTTATAATCCTTTGGGTATATACCCAGTAATGGATTGCTAGGTCAAACAGTATTTCTGGTTCTAGATCCTTGAGGAATCCCTGCACTATCTCCCAAAATGGTTGGACTATTTTACACTCCCACCAACAGTGTAAAAGTGTTCCTATTGTTCCACATCCTCTCCAGCATCTGTTGTTTCCTGACTTTTTAATGATCACCATTCTAATTGGCATGAGATGGTATCTCATTATGGTTTTGATTTGCATTTCTCTAATGACCAGTGATGATGATCTTTTTTTCATATATTTTCTGGCCATATAATGTCTTCTTTTGAGAAGTGTTTGTTCATATCCTTCACCCACTTTTTGATGAGGTTGTTTGTTTTTTTCTTGTAAATTTGTTTTTAGTTTTCTGTAGATTCTGGATATTAGCCCTTTGTCAGATGGAGAGATTGCAAAAATTTTCTCCTGTTCTGTAGGTTACCTGTTCACTCTGACTATAGTTTCTTTTGCTCTGCAAAAGCTCTCTAGTTTAATTAGATCCCATTTGTTAATTTTGGCTTTTGTTGCCATTGCTTTTGGTGTTTTACTCATAAAGTCTTTGCCCATGCCTATATCCTGAATGGTATTGACTAGATTTTCTTCTAGGCTTTTTATGGGTTTAGGTCTTATATTTAAGTCTTTAATCCATCTTGAGTTAATTTTTGTATAAGTTGTAAGGTAGGGGTCTAGTTTCAGCTTTCTGCCTATGGCTAGCCAGTTTTCCCAACACCATTTATTAAGTAGGAAATCATTTCCCCATTGCTTGTTTTTGTCAGGTTTTTCAAAGATCAGATGGTTGTAGATGTGTGGTGTTATTTCTGAGGCCTCTGTTCTGTTCCATTAATCTGTATATATGTTTTTGTACCAGTATCATGCTGTTTTGATTACTGTAGCCTTGTCATATAGTTTGAAGTCAGGCAGTGTGATGCTTCCAGCTTTGTTCTTTTTGCTTAGAATTGTCTTGGCTATATGGGCTCTTTTTTGATTCCATATGAAATTTAAAGTCGTTTTATTTTTTAATCTGTGAAGAAAGTCAATGGTAACTTGATGGGGATAGCATGAAATCTATAAATTACTTTGGACAGTATGGCCATTTTCATGGTATTGATTCTTCCTATCCATGAGCATGGAATGCTTTTCCATTTATTTGTGTCCTCTCTTATTTCCTTGAGCAGCAGTTTGTAGTTCTCCTTGAAGAGGTCTTTTACATCCCCTGTAAGTTGTATTCCTAGATATTTCATTATCTTTGTAGCAATAATGAATGGGAGTTCACTCATGATTTGCCTATTATTAGTATAAGGGAATGCTTGTGATTTTTGCACACTGATTTTGTATATTGAGACTTGGCTAAAGTGGCTTATTAGCTTAAGGAAGTTTTGGGCTGAGACGATGGGGTTTTTAAAATGTACAATCATCTCATCTGCAGACAGAGAATATGACTTCCTCTCTTCCTATTTGAATACCCTTTGTTACTTTCTCTTACCTGATTGTCCTGGCCAGAACTTCTAACACTATATTGAATAGGAGTGAACTCAGGATTAAGAATCACACTCAAAACCACACAACTACATGGAAAGTGAACAACCTGCTCCTGAATGACTACTTGGTAAATAACAAAATTAAGGCAGAAATAAATAAGTTCTTTGAAACCAGTGAGAACAAAGATACAATGTACCAAAACTCTGGGACACAGCTAAAGCAGCATTTAGAGAGAAATTTACAGCTCTAAATGCCNAAAAAAAAAAAAGAAAGTGGGAAAGATCTAAAATCGACATGCTAACATCACAATTAAAAGAGCTAGAGAAGGAAGAGCAAACAAATTCAAAAGCTAGCAGAAGACAGATAACTAAGATCAGAGCAGAACTGAAGGAGATAGAGACATGAAAAACCCTTCAGAAAATTAAGGAATTCAGGAGCTGGTTTTTTGAAAAGACTAAAAAAATAGATAGACCACTAGCTAGATTAATAAGGAAGAAAAGAGAGAAGAATCAAATAGACACAATAAAAAATAATAAAGGGAATATCATCACCACTGATCCCACAGAAATACAAACTACCATCAAAGAATACTATAAACACCTCTATACATATAAACTAGGAAATCTAGAAGAAATGGATAAATTCCTGGACATATACACCCTCCCGAGACTAAACCAGGAACAAGTCGAATCCCTGAATAGACCAATAACAAGGTC
Source organism: Cebus imitator (assembly GCF_001604975.1). NCBI lineage: Eukaryota > Metazoa > Chordata > Mammalia > Primates > Cebidae > Cebus > Cebus imitator. Next base: position 2,348,236 of record NW_016107504.1, read on the forward strand.
TGAAATTGAGGCAGTAATTAATAGCCTACCAACCAAAAAAAAGCCCAGGAACAGATAGATTCATAGCCAAATTCTACCAGAGGTACAAAGAAGAGCTGGTACAATTCCTCCTGAAAGTCTTCCAAACAATAGAAAAAGAGGGACTTTTCCCTAACTCATTTTATGAGGTATACGTCATCCTGATACCAAAACCTGGCAGAGACACAACAAAAAAAGGAAATTTCTGGCCAATATTCCTGATGAACATCGATGCAACAATCCTCAACAAAATACTGGCAAACGAAATCCAGCAGCACATCTAAAAGCTTATCCACCACGATCAAGTAGGCTTCATCCCTGGGATGCAAGGCTGGTTCAACATATATAAAGCAATAACCATAATCCATCACATAAATAGAACCAATGACCAAAATCACATGATTATCTCAATAGATGCAGAAAAGGCCTTCAATAAAACTTAACACCCCTTCATGCTAAAAATTCTCAATAAATTGGTATTGATGGAATGTATTTCAAAATAATAAGAACTATTTATGACAAACCCACAGCTAATATCATACTGAATGGGCAAAAGCTGGAGGCATTTCATTTGAAAACAGCATAAGACAAGGATGCCCTCTTTCATCACTCCTATGTAGATCATTCTTTTAAGACTTATTTATTTGAGAACATTTCCCTAGTTCTCCTTTTACATTTCAGAGGTTGTCTCTGACAATAGGAGTCTAAGCTCTTAGTAGAATATCAGACTACCACAAGTCTCATTTCCTTTTCTCTTGATAGTGTTAATTTCTCATGGTTGAATTTCTTTTAGGCCATGTCAGGTTACTGTTAGCCCCTCTGGCGCTTCCAGTTTGAACAACTAGGTTAATGTTAAAAAATTATAATAAAATGAAAATGCATTTAAGAGCCGGTGCTTTCTGTACCTCATGCAGCAGAAAGATTGAAGGCTGATTTGGTGGACAATCAGTTTCCCACTGTGAAGCCCCTTGTCTTTTAAACTAATTGCTGTCTAGCTGGCCATTTGACTCTGTGCTTATAGGCAACTTTCATTAATCATTATACAAGAAAGCTAGAACTAACTTCTTCAGTCTTTCACCCTTATTAAGTGATCTAGTGACTGTCTTATCAAAAACTAAGTATACCTGACAGTAACTTATGGTGGGATAGAAAAGAAAAATTGAGACAGGGATGCCTGTCTGATTCTGAAGAGAAAGAGAACACAACTCCAGTAAGAGCATTTCAGAAGCAAATGGAATATTTAAAACTAAAGCTAAATCCTTGTTTTCTTCTTTTGTCCTAGACTTGAGTTATCTCTTCATTTATCTGGATTTAAGACAAAACCAGATTGTGAATTTAGTGCCTTGAGAATCTTATGTCTCCTAGATCTGTCCAGATGTGAAATTATTTTACCAATATTTGAATACCTCATTTCTTTTCCTGTAGGTCCAATTGGTCCTCCAGGAGATCCTGGACGTAATGGACTCCCTGGCTTTGATGGTGCAGGAGGGCGCAAAGGAGACCCAGGTCTTCCAGGACAGCCAGGTGAGACAAATAATACCTGCTGTTGGTGGAAGGAAAGTCTTTGCATCTGAGAGACCTCTGGACATAGGGCCTCCACTTAGAGCTGTGAGATCTTCTCTTGATGTTAGCATAGCTGACTGGTGAACGTGGAGCTGGGGAAAATAGGAAAGCACGTAATTAGGAGATTTGTCACTAATGGAGAAGCACACAAGGTTGCTTTTATTTGTGTTTAGAATGGTGGAAAGCTCAGTTGTTTCTCACGATGGGAATTTTCCAGGCACTCACTGTACTTAGTTGTTCAGGATATTTTCAGTATATTGATTTAAATCCCTTGACCATCTTGAAACTATTGTGAATATTTCTACATTTGGAAATATCACAGTAGGCTGTAATTTCTTTCATAAAGAGCAGCAAATATAAAGGAAAAGTTTAACCTTCAAGAGTCATGGTGACATCTCATACTGAGATGATAAATAAATTGATATTAGAAGCATTAATAGGTGCCCCTGATAATACTGAGTCTGGTATCATTCAGTTTTGAATCTGTACTCAACTTACTTCCAAAAATAATTTGAGTCAACTTAAAATAAAAATATATACTAATGTTAAGATTTCTAAAATAGAAGTAGAGTATGATACATTATATAGATCATTAATTTATGTTAACAACGCTAGATTATATAAATATGACTCTAAATTAAATAAACATGAAGAGTTTGTATTTTAAATATCAGTGGCAACATGGCAGAGTGGTGACACCTATAGCCTTCCTAGAGTCAATGCCCTGCTATTCCATTAATGATATATTTCTAGGTAAATAACAAGTTAGTGTCATCTTCATCACAGGTGTTTCTATGAAGTTTCCCAAAAATGAAAATTTATACACACACTGGCCAAAGACCTGCATATACAGAGAATTCTTAAATGAACTCAAACTAAGAGGTTAAATTAGGAAGGGAAGCCAGTGGTAGATTAAAAATAGGCATTCTGAAAATATTTCTTTAGAATGTTTTGCCTATTCTCTACACAAAACGGCATGCCTGAGAATAATTTCCCCAGACAGATTCAAAGGAAAATGTTTTTCAGCACTGAAGCTGGCAGATTGATGGCAACCACACCCTTCCTTTCTCGATGAACAAAACAGCAGGCTGAAATTTGGTCATGAGGTTCAGATTCTTTTAGTATAACAAGAGACTAAATAACATACAGGCTCTCCAAATAAGCATATTTTATTTGTCTCCTAGTCCATGATATCTGACAATGCCTTTATAGATACTCTATAAATATCAAATAAATTAACTAGTCAAATGAGGTCATAATGTTTTATCAATAATCATAAGATTAGATCACAGCTTACTTAATCTTGTATACTGATGATTTCATGGAAATAGGTACTCGTGGTTTGGATGGTCCCCCCGGGCCAGATGGATTGCAAGGTCCCCCAGGTCCCCCTGGAACCTCCTCTATTGCGCATGGATTTCTTATTACACGCCACAGCCAGACAACAGATGCACCACAGTGCCCGCAGGGAACACTTCAGGTCTATGAAGGCTTTTCTCTCCTGTATGTACAAGGAAATAAAAGAGCCCACGGTCAAGACTTGGGTGAGATAATTAATATTAAATTTATTACTGTGCATTTTGTTTTTGTTTCAAAAATACTGTTGGGTTCTAGAGTAGCCTTGGCCAAAGTGCCTCTATCTGTTCTTTTGGGGTTTTTCCAAACTGAAAACCATGTCAAAGGCAACTGAATATATTCACTTTGATTTTTAAATAAATAATATTTAACCTTTAATTAAAAGCATTAATTGGCCCTTGTGAGATACAATTCTTGGCCTAAAGCAAATCATTTCAAAAGGGCCACATTTACTTTTATTAGATTAGTTATTAAGGAAACAGTTTTCCTGGGCTCTCTGCAGTATAGCAGCTGCTTAAGTGTGCAGTGTTTATAATTCATCGGAGATAGTTACCTCTTCTTTGAAACTGGTCTTCATCAAGTTGAAAGATAAGTTCTGAAGAGAACCTTGGCTCTTAGATCAAAGAAAATAAGGTCATTGCTTAATTATGCTAATTTATAGTTCTTAAAATAAGTGCCTTAGCTTTATAAAGTATTACCAGAGTCACTTAAAGCTGTATAAAGTATGACATTTCTGTACAAAATCCAGTTCATTTAAAGTCTTCCCATGTATCTTCCCTATACTGAGGTGAGCAGCTAGGTTGATAGGATGAGGCTGGACTGAATCACTCTCAAGGACTCTTCCATCCCCGTGAATTGTTTTCCTGGAATTTTTACTTTGGATGTTGAAGTCTCATTGTCTTACCTGGGGCTGTTTATTTTAAGACTGACTATCCCCTTTGCCTCTATAAAGACATTTTAAAAGATAGTCTGGGCTCCCAGTTTCTGGGATTGCTATGATGAGAGGCTTCCTGAGGTCTCATTGGCTGGGGCTTTCATTCTGTGGAAACAGTTCTGCAGCAGCAGAGACCCCGGAGGTCAGCTTTACTCCCTGTTTTTCCAAGGCATATGGCCATACCTGCCAGCCAGTTCTGGCCCGCCAGAGTAAAGATATTCATTTACATGTAAGTCAGTGGTCATAGGTCATTTTATGAAACCAAATAATGTAAGGGTTCACCCAATAGCTTTCTTCCCCATATTCTTTTTTTCTTCCACTTGTATTTCCTTTTTCTTCTTTTCAACTTTCGTCTGCTACCTTTCTTTCTCTTTTTTGCTTTATTATATGTTTTTAAATTTTAAAATTGAGAAATCTTCATTAAATTAGTAATTATCTTTCCTTAATTTAATTGAATAATAAATATTTAAATAATTAAAATAATTTAATATCTTCGGGTTGATTTTTCCCTAGTCTTTCTCCCATGAAATTCTTTTTTGTTCATTCTCTCTGCACTGTCAGAGTCTAACTTATAATCGAACTTTAAACTTCAAATCCCTAACCTACCAGGTCAATGGGAACCATTAGAAGTTTTGAGCACTATGAAATTAAAAAATGTAATGCAAAGAGAAGATAAAATCTGCTATCAGCATGTAATTATTGTAACTTTTCAGAATCCATGTATTTGCTCAAATAAGAACAGTCAGATTTGGAGGCTATAAACTGGCCCTGACTCTGGTACAGTTTAGGCCTCAGACACAGGAAGGCCATAACAGAGCCCAAGATCCTAGGAATGGTCCTGGATTGCAGAGAGTCTGCTGGGGCTCACACAAGGATCACATTGGAGGTATCTTGATGACTAAGCAAAGATAGAGGCAGCTATAATTTTGATGTTAAAAATAACAATTACCTCCTGATGGAATGAATAAATGCAGTCTGTGTTGAATTAGTGGAAAGATTATAGTACATAAAAAAGAGGACAGAGAAGATGGATTAAATACTAAAGCTTTTCTGTCTGGGAGAAAAAAAAAAACATACTGAGAACCATTAGTCTATTAAAGTCTTATGATTGTAAGGTATAGAAGGCTTTGGGAGTATAGGGGATCACTCTCTCTTCAAACATTTGGAAACTATAACCCAGAATTCTGCATCATTGTGTGCAGCCACAGGTTCAACCAGACACTCCTGATTTCATCATTATGAGCCTTCCTTTTATTTACCTTTCTTTTCTTTTCCTTATGATACTAGGAGTATTTTCAGCTCTGTCTCAAATAAGGCAGTCGCTTAGTTTTCTTTTTAAACGACCTTATAATGTACAAGGCACTTCATATCCATTGTCTAATTTAATTTACACAACTATGATTAATAAAAATATATACAAATATTCTGCTTTTATATTTTATACACAAAGAGACTGACTAATAGGTTAAATGACTAAGTAAAACCTTACACAGTTAGAAAATGATGGAGATAAGACTTGAATCCAACACATGCCAATTCTAAATCCATTCCTTTTTAAATTTTCCCATGTTCACTCTTTTTTTTTTCCCCCATTTATTTTATTGCATTTTAGGTTTTGGGGAACATGTGAAGAACATGCAATATTTTTGCATAGGTACACACGTGGCAGTGTGATTTGCTGCCTTCCTCCCCATCACCTACATCTGGCATCTCTCCCCTTGCTATCTCTCCCCAGCTTCCCAGCCCCCACCCTCCCTCCCCCTTTTCCCCCCAACTTCCTGAGCCCAGTGTGTAGTGCTCCCCTCCCTGTGTCCATGTGTTCTCATTGTTCAACACCCGCCTATGAGTGAGAACATGCGGTGTTTGATCTTCTGCTCTTCTGTCAGTTTGCTGAGAATGATGGTTTCCAGGTTCATCCATGTCCCTACAAAGGACACAAACTCATGGTTTTTGATGGCTGCATAATATTCCATGGTGTATATGTGCCACATTTTCCCTATCCAGTCACTCTTACATGACTGTGAGTCAGTCAGTTTTTTTGAACCAGTTTTTACAATGGATATATTAGACTAAATCAGTGATTTTCAACCTAGGGAATTTTTTGAAGACTCCTAGTCCTATGCCAAATTTATTGTATAAAAATTCCAAATAATTCTGATAATACATGTTTAAGATCTATTGGTCTTTTATTAGTGATCTTCAGTCTGAGATAACTATATCTCTTTGAATACATGAAGGGTTTTCAAGAAGCACAGAGGCATAGTTTGTTAAAAATCAATTTTCAACACCTTTATTTCTATATATACCTTCTCCTAAAGTCAATCTGACTTTAGCAGATGTGCTTTGAGCAATCTCTTTTCCTGTATCTCCTTTCACTGTCATGCATTCCCCACATTGTGAGAGTCATACTCTGGCACATTGCCTTGAAGTATGAAAACTTCTGACAGACAAATTCAAAGGCACAATTCAAAATAACAGTTCTGCTAAAGATACAATTACCATTAGATCCAGCAATCCCATTACTGGATATTTACCCAAAGGAAAAGAAATTAATATATCAAAGGGATCATTGCACTCACATGTTTAGTGTAGCACTATTTACAATAACAAAGATACGGAATCAACCTAAGTATCCAACAAAGGATGAATGGATAAAGAAAATGTGGTATATATACACAATGGAATATTATTCAGCTATATAAAAGAATGAAATAATGTCATGGTTGGAACTGGAAGTCATTATCCTAAGTGAAATAAGTCAGGCACAAAAAGACAAGCATCGCATGTTCTCACTTATATGTGGGAGCTAAAAATTTGAACACGTAAAGGCACAGAGTGGAACGACAGATAGCAGAGACTGGGAAGGGTAAGTTTGGGGAAGGGGGAGGAGGAAGAGAATTGGGGTAAGAGATACAAACATACAGTAAGATAGAAGGAATTAGTTCCATATTTGATAGCAGAGGAGAATTACTATACTAAAAAAATGTACTGTACATGGAAACCCTAAGTATTCTGACTTGATCACTATGCTTTATATACATATAAAAAAATCTTCATGTTCCCTATCATGTTGGGGAACATGAAAAAAAAATTAATAAATTAATGGTTTTGTTAAAGTCTCCATTAACTCAAGCTCTACAATTCACTTTTAATCCATCTTCCTAAGAAATACATTTCTAATACAAGTTTTTTGTAATAATTATATAAAAATTTATAATACATATATTTTGATCAGTTGTGAATTATAATAATAGCAATTACAGGTCAAAATATAACATTTAACATGTAAAATCTTATAGTCACAAAAAGTTTTTAAAAGGTATATTCAGTTTTAATTTTTGAGAAATATGATAGCATGATCAGTAAAAACTTTCAAAAATAAAAACATGTTACATTACGATAAAACTGTGAGAAAAGTGTAATGGTAATACAATGTTTAAATGTAGAAGGAACAATGTATGTTTTCCAACTGTTAACAACAAGTTCCTATATTGTCTACAATGATTAATGTTAAGTTTCAAATCATTATATTGGATGCATTTAAAAGAGTGATATAAAGTTTATTCTTAAATATCAATACTTACAAAACACCATAAATGAAAGCTGGCAAGGTAGAAATGTGGTTTGCAAGTTTCCTGTCCCTACTATTACAAAGTGGAATACAGAATGGTGGGTTTGAAGCTGAGAAACAATAGCTAATATCTTAATACTGGCACAGTGTCAATTTAAACGTATGATGAAAATTTAGATATCAAAAATTTAGATGTCACTTTCAAAAGTGTAAGAGTGTGCATTTTTCACCATTCTTTTGTGAGTAAATGAGAAAAGAAAGGCTTGATTACAAGTAAAGATAACCTCTCTTGTCCCTACTAGCTCTGAATTTCAAAGATTAGTTTCTTTTTTTTTTTTTTTCAGTTTGTT
>NW_016107504.1:2356142-2362771 GCF_001604975.1 Cebus imitator
CTGTCTGTGATGGCTGTGCACACTGGTCAGCATTACTATTGTCCCTAGGCCTAAGGAGATTGCAAATGCACACAAGATACATACTGAGCATGTCTTAGAAGAAGAGAAGGCAGCCTGGAGCACGAAATATTGATAAAATATCATAAGGACTCAGTGTGTGTCCTTCACTTGTACACGATGAATTACTAAATATTGTCCATAAGACACTATTGTTTACAAGATGCATCACTAGTTTAGAAACAGCATTAGGGAATATATAATGAGCTGCCACAATAAATATCAACATACATTATAAAATACACGCTTATTTTATAAATGTTAAAATGAGTAAATCTTAGATTTAAGAAATATAGCATATTTATTACCTATGAAAGGCTGGCAAGTTTCCTTGAAAGGGTGTTTGCTGCTGTTTTAGAAAAAACTAAAGTATCATCATCATGCAGTCCTTCATTGTTTTCTCTCCAATTTTTTCTAGGGACGGCTGGCAGCTGCCTTCGTCGTTTTAGTACCATGCCTTTCATGTTCTGCAACATCAATAATGTTTGCAACTTTGCTTCAAGAAATGACTATTCTTACTGGCTCTCTACCCCAGAGCCCATGCCAATGAGCATGCAACCCCTAAAGGGCCAGAGCATCCAGCCATTCATTAGTCGGTAAGGTATTGGTTTAGCTTTGACTTTTACTAATCCCCAGTTAGTTAAGTAGTCAGATTTGGGTCCAAAGCTAACAATCTGATGATATTCCTCTTAGGTTAGGTAGAACAGACATACCTCTTAATATTCAATTAAGTATTTAGTTTGACTCATATTTATTGGGGGTCTGCTTTTAACCAGGCCCCCATGATAGACACAGCGTAATAGCCAGAGAACTCACAGTGTAGTAATTATTTATTACATAAATTAGTCTAATATATATCAGACTTGGGCTAAGTGGTACAATAGATTTCATAAAAATGTTATGAAAACACAGGGAAAGGGATGTTTAATTTCAACTGGAGAAATCTGGGATGACCATATGAAAAAAATTTGTCTTGAACTGGTCAGTCCTTGAACGACTAGAAGGACTTGAGGCACAGGCAATTATAAAGGGAAAAGATATACTAGGTAGATAAAATGACAATAGTTAATAAATTAATGTGTCTAGTATATAATATGTAAAGATTGTGTTGGGAGAAAAGATTGTAAAGTTAGCTTGGGCCCAGATGGTAGAAGGCCTTCAGTACCAAATTGTAGTTTGAAATTTATTTGGTATTTAACAAGGAGCCCCAAAGTATTTTTGAGCTACACTACAGCAAAGATTATAGAGCCATCAATGTGTAACAATCGATAACAGAAGCGATAGTCTTGAGGTAGAGAGACCAGTTGGATTGAAGAGTATTGCTATAGGCCTGATATAAGTAAATTTGAACTCACAGTGGGGTACATGTATCATGTTATTAGGGTAGATAGGATTCGGCAGTTGATTAGCCATGGAAGGAGGAGGTGGTAGCTGAGATTTGAAGCATGAGTAACTGAGAGAAGTGGGGTACCATTAATAGAGATCTCTTAGAGTTTTGCCATTTTGAAACTTAGTTTAATTCAATCTCCTAGGAATGTTGGATATTGCCATTTTTATTCTGATCATGACCCAGGATTTCAGTAACCATAAAGGATGGATTGCTGGAAAGTCTAATTCCTTTGACGTTAAATGTAAAGATTAAAGCTGGTTCAGCCTTAGTAGCAAATTCATAGTGCCCTTTTTAATAAGTTTCCCTAAATCCTTTGGGAATTTAGGAGACAGCGAGCGAGAGAGAGAGAGAGAGACAGAGAGAGAGAGAGAGAGAGAGAGTGTGTGTGTGTGTGTGTGTGTGTGTGTGTGTGTGTAATTTTGTCAGTCCCAACTCTTGGGAGTAAAAGCTTCTCTAAATGGCTTACCTATTATGTTAGGTAAAGTGCCAAACTGGCCTCAATCATATGTCAGGAGGTCCACTCATGTTCTTTATTAAAGATATGGAAGGCTCAGATATATTCATTCTGTTGTTACTTTACTTGATTTTATAGATTTCAGCCTCATCTCCAAGTACCTGGGTACCTGCCCAGCATTCTGGATATGTTGTACTTCTCCAGATATAGTCAAACATTTAATATATGTCTTTTGGACCAAGAATAATGGGTGGAGATTGAGAAAGTGTCTGCTTCTTATATTTTCCAGTCTTTCTGACATTGTTCTTACCACAGTTTCAGCATTACTAAATGTCTCCCCTCCAGTTGAGCACTTTGACAAGTAATATGTACAATACAACAGCCAAACTCTTATGACAATTATGGCATCGACTATAGCAAGTATGAATAGAAATCTAGGGCAGAATGGAAAATGAAAGGGCCATTGCACTGGTTCTGCAGTTTTTTGAAAAAAGTTTACAGTTTATTATGTATATTGGGAGACAATACTTATGCAAATGCAATCCCCAAAGTTCATTTGTTCAACTTTTGTGATCATTGAAAGACACATTAATGGACTTCTGTACCAGGAAGGCTTCCAGTGAAGCAGGACTGCTACTTCTCACATGCTCACTCTGTAGATTATATTCCTTCTCCCCTTCCTTTACCAGATGTGCAGTATGTGAAGCCCCAGCCGTGGTGATCGCAGTTCACAGTCAGACGATCCAGATTCCCCATTGTCCTCAGGGATGGGATTCTCTGTGGATTGGTTATTCCTTCATGATGGTATTATACACTCTTCCTTGCATTTGTCATCCTAGCTGACTGTTCATTCCATCTACATTTGTTTCCAATATGAAGAATCCCTTCCATTTGCATAATAAGAAACTTAAACTTCAAATAGCTTCTATCCAAGCACTGTGTTCCCCTCACACATTTCTTGTAACATATTTTCATTATCTGCCCATTACTTTCGTTGACTACCCTTGATGTGGATACTATTCTCTTACCTCTGGGCCTGTTCCTTCACTGGATTTGAATTTTTGGCTAAGCTCGGCACACATCTTTGGATATCCACTAAGCTATTATGACACATTGGTATTGCGGCACATTTTCCATGTCTTTTGTAGCATACAAGTGCAGGAGCAGAAGGCTCAGGTCAAGCCCTAGCCTCCCCTGGTTCCTGCTTGGAAGAGTTTCGTTCAGCTCCCTTCATCGAATGTCATGGAAGAGGTACCTGTAACTACTACGCCAACTCCTACAGCTTTTGGCTGGCAACTGTAGATGTGTCAGACATGTTCAGGTAAAGTACTTATAGCTTTAATTCAATTCCAAAGCTTCCTTCAGACATGCTAGGGAAGAGAGAGACAATTTATGGATGGTTTATCCTCAACAAATGTTAGGAATTTATTGGATTGTGTACTTTATTCTTGCTTGCTCTCATATACATGACTCAGGTCAGAAAAATAGACTTGATTAATATTAGGTGAGTATGGTTTGTGATAGCTTAGTAGTAATCCTTCAGTAATGAAACAGAGATAAAGAAAGGTTATGTGACCTTCCTAATAAGTTCAGCAGCTGTTCAACTAGATTGAGGCCACCCTAGGAATTGAAGTTACAGTCTGTCTTCTCCCTCTCAGTGCACTGGTCTCCTTTCCCAGGGTGTTTTAAAGATTCTCATTTAAGTGTCAGAATGAGCAAGACATACATAATACATATACCTCAACCTATTGATTTTCTGCAGTTTAAATTTATTTTTATGTGCTGCTTTTGAGTTATCACTACTTGATATTTTTCTTATGGTCCTTATTATCTATTCATTATGAGTTTCCCAGATTTCCCTCATCCTGTGAATATTAGAAAAATGTATCAGCGAAAGAGAAAAAGATAGAAAATGAAAGGGAGACACAAATATACAAAGATAATCGTGGTGGAGAGAATAGTTACAAAAATGTGTATGACCACTAATGTCTCTTAAACCATAATAGTCACTGCATTAAATTATATTGCTGAAAAGTAAACCATTAAGTTACCAACAGAACTACCTAACACAAAGAGAATGTTTGGTTTTAAATTTGAACCAATAGCAGAATTGAAATACCGGAAAAGGTGGATCTGATTGTCTTATTTCTTATTTCCCAGTAAACCTCAGTCAGAAACGCTGAAAGCAGGAGACTTGAGGACACGTATTAGCCGATGTCAAGTGTGCATGAAGAGGACATAACATTTTGAATTATTCCTTGTGTGTTTTAAAATGTGATATATATACATATATATAAATATATAAAATTCCTAGGATGCAATGTCTCATTGTCCCCAAATTTACTACTGCTGCCGTCAATGGTGCTACTATGTATGACCAAGATAACATGCTGACTAGTAACCACGAAGATTCAGATGTACCTCAGCAATGTGCCAGAGCAAGGTGTCTATTATTTTTCTACTAAAGAAATAGGGAAGCAAATTTACTTTTGGGGTCCAGAATGACTTTCTCCAAGAATTATAAGATGAAAATTTTATATTTTGCCCAGTTACTAAAATGGTACATTAAAAATTCAATTAAGAGAAGAGTCACACTGAGTAAAATAAAAGACTGCCGTTTGGGGGGAAGAATTATTTTTCATGGTGCTACTAATCCTGCTGTATCCCAGGTTTTTAATATAAAAGTGTTAAGCTTATTTTGCTTTGTAAGTAAAGAATGTGTATATTGTGTAAACAGCCTTTTAGCTCAAAATGTTGAGTCATTTACATATGACATAGCATGAATCACTCTTTACAGAAAATGTAGGAAACCCTAGAATACAGACAATATTTTATATTCATGTTTATCCAAGTGAGAGGATTTATACTCCTATATCAAGTTACTACTGATAGTAAATTTATTTTGAGTTTTATCCCCTAAGTTCTGTTTTGATTTTTTAAAAAACAAACCCTTTAGTCACTTTAATCAGAATTTTAAATGTTCATGTTACATACCAAATTATAGCTAATAGAGCAATTTGTCTTTTGCTATATTCTCCAGGATTATCTCTTAAGACCATATGCTCCCTGTTTTAATGTTTCTTACATCTTGTTTTTACTCATTTCTGACTGGACAAAGTTATTCCAAACAATTCTGAGAAACAAAAACATACACACAAAATTAACAATTCTTTTCCTTGTGCTTCTTATGTAAGAATCCTCCTGTGGTCTCTTCTTGTACAAAACTGGGAAACAATACTTGGTTAGTTTCTCTTCATTTACAAAAAGCCAACTGATGTTTCTTATTATTTTTAAATTTTAAATATTTTATTATAAATACTCATAGGATACCTTATTTCCCTAGCTGTCGTCTTCTCACTTCAATGTTTTTTAAACCTACTAGTATCTATTTAATTAAAGATATGTTGAAAACATGGTCTGTTGTGTATCTCTTCAGCCTGTGTGTAAAAATACCTGCTCATTTACAGATAGATTACACATCTGCACATCAAGAAGTCATCTTTTCCCAGGCAACTGGTTTCTCCACACTTTGATCACTCTGATAGTAGATAGAAAACATAAAGGAATGTAAACTTTTTCCAATGAAGAGAACTACCTATTGGAAGATACTTCTGAGATAATAAATTTCTTGACAACATTGTGTTGATGGCTGAGAAAGGAAACTGGCTTCTATCTGGGGAAGAATTCATTAATAATGTTTAAAGCAGGTTAGTGAGTTAATATTCCTAATGATTAAGAACGAACACATATAGTTCTCTAAAATCGTCAAGGACTTGTTAAAAATAAGAGACATTAAAAAGTTCCATAATAAAATTTGTGTTACAGCTAAAAGATAAAACAACCAAAACAATTTGAGTATTTAAAATCCTAATATGGACCTATGCAAAATCTAAAGCTTAGAATCTATAGTGGTAAAATTTAGGATCCAAACAATGATAATTATCTCATCATTTTGTTGATTCTGGCTAGCCAACTGCAAATTGTAGCTTTATTTTTCCATTTAGTCCCATGCATAAAATCAGTAATGAGTAATTGTAACTGAAAACACCATATCTCAAGCCCACAGATTTTCCTTTTTTTTTTAATGTTTTTTATTTTTGTTTTTGTTTTTTTAATTTTATTGCATTTTAGGTTTGGGGGTACATGCGAAGAACATGCAAGATTGTTGCATATGCATACGGAGCAGTGTGATCTTCTGCCTTCCTTCCCATCACCCACATCTAGCACTTCTCCCCATGCTATCTCTCCCCAACTCCCCATCCCCCGCTGTCCCTCCCCTATTTCCCCCCCAACAGACCCCAGTGTGTAGTACTCCCCTCCCTGTGTCCATGTGTTCTCATTGTTCAACACCCACCTATGAGTGAGAACATGTGATGTTTGATTTTCTGCTCTTGTGTCAGTTTGCTGAGAATGGTCGTTTCCAGGTTCATCCGTGTCCCTACAAAGGACACGAACTCATCGTTTTTGATGGCTGCATAATATTCCATGGTGTATATGTGCCACATTTTCCCTGTCCAGTCTACCATCGATGGGCATTTGGGTTGCTTCCAGGTCTTTGCTATCGTAAACAGTGCTGCAATGAACATTTGTGTGCACGTGTCCTTATAGTAGAATGATTTATAATCCTTTGGATATACACCCAGTAACGGGATTGCTGGGTCAAATGGAATTTCTATTTCTAGGTCCTTGAGGAATTGCCACACTGTCTTCCACAATGGTTGAACTAAT
>NW_016107504.1:2364561-2438313 GCF_001604975.1 Cebus imitator
TTTTGCTTTTTTATCATCTGTGAAAATTCCAGAAGTACTATGGTGAGTTTTATAGTCATACACAATTAATGATTTTCTCACATTGGCAGGAAATGAATGAACTATTCTGCTTAGTCAGATAGTTTGACTACCAAATAGTTATGTGTACCTAATGTGGTTTTACCAGTTAATGAATCTTTCATGATTCGGATGTTACTTAAGGACCATATCCTAATATTCTATAGCTCTGTGTGTGTGTGTGTGTGTGTGTGTGTGTGTGTCCACGTTTCCTTGCATGCACGTGCACATGTATCTTCTGAAAAGTTGAGATCTACATGAATAACTTCCATTATACACACACACACTCACACACCCACATATACGGATATATGTATACACACACACACACACACACACACACATATTGTTTAAGAAAGTAGACATTCCAATTGTTTTATAGCTTATGGCCTGATCTGTGCCATGTTGGTGTCACACTCGTTGCTTCCACAGAAGGTTATATTGGACACCTTATGATTGTATGATGTTTTTTCCCAGCCAGCCAAATTTGAAGAACGCTTTTTCATTCTTGTAGTGGCAATGAGGTTCTTCACCTCAATGTCATGCCAAACTATCAAAAGTTTATTCAGAAGTTAATCACAAGAGGGCACTATTGCCTATAGAAATGAGTCAGCATGTGTAATGATCTGTCTGAGCTCATTGTTGTTGGTGCTGGGGTTGTCTAAAGTCCTGTCTCTAGATTCCCTGTTTTAAATTTCATGTATTCTTTCAGCCTCATAAAAATAATAGCAAATATTTTGATAGGTGGCCTAGTTTCCCAATGTCTGTATTCCAAATGAAGTGACAGCTTTGCTCTCAAAGATTTTCTTCTTAAGAGCCTGATTAAGAGCTGGCTCTGGTAGCACTTCCCGTGCCTCTAAACACAGAAGCAAGGAGCAATCACTTTTGTTTAGCCAGGACTTCAGTTGGTTTCCTTGGCAGAGAAACTCAGTTCTCAAGCTGGACTATACACACACCATCATCCCTAGGCAGCTCCAAAATAAATTGAATAATATTTAAAAATCATATATCATTTCCATTTTAGAGCAGTGGTTTTTAGAGTATATTCAGGGAACTTGGAAAGTTTGTATGGTGGCAATACTCCTAATTTGGAATTGAATCCAGAGGCCTGTCTCCTGAGTTCTATATCAACAAATATTGATTGGATGCTTATTAGCTTAGAACACCATGATAGATAGCAATCCAATATGAACACAACCAGAAAGATAAGCAGTGACCATAATACAGTAAATCTTCATTTCACATAGTCAATATATTTTTAGAAGGTGTGACTTTAGGACAACGATGTCCAACATTATTCAGTTATAATGTTGATGAGGAAAAACATGATTTTGTTATATGTCATTTAGCTTTAAAGTCACAGTTTCCAAGAACCTATATGGGCGTTAAGTGAGGACTTACTGTATATACCCTGGAAAAGAGGTATGCTATTCTATCCTTTGACTACCAAATCTTACTGACTTTAGGCCAGATAATGGGGGTTTTTGCAAGAGTAACTGTCTGTTCCCCAAAACATGGGATAAAATCACATTTATGTAATCTTAATTATCTATTTCTCTATTAGTGGACTGCATACCCAACACCTGACGCTACAGGATAACAAATTGCTTATGTCATACAAATTTATGCCAAATATCTTCTGTTTCACCTTCTACCATCACATGTCATCCTGCTTTCTGCCCCAGAGGGTTCCTGAACACTCTGGCTTCTGGTTGGGGTCAACCAATTGGAAGTCCCAGCAGAATATCAGAGGAGGGGACAAGAGTTGGATTAAGGTATTTATTTTCATGGCTCCTTCTCTCTGAGGTCACATCGGGTTGGCTTGTGCCTCTCAATGGAATGTCCCTACCCGTCTCAAGATGACTTGCTATTCTTAATTATCTTCCCTTCTGGTTCCAGTAACCCCTTCTCATGTTTTCAGGTCTAGTTGTGATGGGTATGGTGACAAGTCTGCTGTTGCTGTGCTGCTAGACCTGGATTCCTGAGCAACTATTTATGATTACCTCACCACACCGTCTATATATTTCTAATTAAACTCGCCTCAGATTATCCTAATTTAAGTGTGCTGTACTTTTGCCATTGATACTCCAATGAATACTCAATATTTCTAGTTTCCGAAATCTAGGGAAAGTGCTTTATTTCCATATGTGACAAAATGAGGGTGAATTGATAAAACTAACATGCATGATTAAGCATGCATCTTCGACTTTGAACTAAGGGCTGGGCCAGCAGAAATATTACTTAACGCCACTTAATCTAAGACCTAGTTTATCAAGAGTCATTGGAAGCTGTGTTCCAAGGTACTTATGGTGAAATGACGCAAAATATGTTTTTTATGATCCTAAATTATTTTTTTCCAAATAATGTCCCACTGGATCTCTAAAGAATGCATTTTTACTTCCGCCAGGTAGTCATTTGGCTTCCTCCATCTTAACTTCAAATAAAGAATTTGTTACCTCATTAGCAGACTAGGTTATAAGTACCAATTACTGATCTCTGAAAACTCCAAAAAGAAACTCCTGGTAGTATTACTTCAACCAGAGGAAATCTCCTAAGCCAGATATACATGCTTGCGATCAGTGAAGAAGCCCCAAAGTGTTACTAGCTGAGAAATGAACAACTTATTGGTTTTCTAGCCTCAAGAGCATCTGTGAAAGGTAAGCCTACAGAAGTTCTTCAGATCTGCTTCCCGCTGTTCAAGGGTATCAGAGTGAATGCTTATACTAGGGATTATGGTAGACAGAACAGGTTCTAAAGCCAAAGGCAGTCTGAGAATACTGTACTTGGTAATTTCGACCTGCGCCACACCAAACCTACCAATAAGCCAACATACTTTCTATTCATGCAAAATAGTTTTCTGGTTGATTTCATAGGGCCAGCAAAGTGCTTGCTGTTGCCAGTCTCTCATAAGCTACAATGGTAACCCTCAATGTCACAGCTTTGTATCTCTCTGACACAATAATTTGACCTTTGCTTGGGCTCCAAGAAAGGCTACTTCTAACACCTCAGTAGTAATAAGACAGACACCTTATATTTATATAGTTCTTATTAAAATATCATCCTTCACATGCTTCATTTGAGTCCCAGCATCTCTGTTGTATTCAAGCAGTGCAAAGATTAGTCTCCAATATACAGATGCAGAAGGTGAGCCTTGGAATAGTTAACTGACCCCAAAAGTCACAGGACAAGTTACTAAGTTCTTTCCACTCAAAATCTAATTGTCGCTTTTGAGCCATGAAGATGCCTATATCCTAAAACTCAGAATTCTGTGTGGTGGACATTCATAGCAATGTAGGGGTCTCTTCCTCATGAGAAGTGATAAGCTGTATGTTTGGAAATCTTGGTTCCCAGGTAAGGATGAGTGCTTTTCCTAGCACCTTCGCAGCACCTGAAACCCCTTGGAATTAACCCTTAGATGCAGGGGCCTTATAGTTAATCCACTGTACTTCAGCATACTCTGTCTGGTCTAAGCCTCTATAGCTAAAGAAAACTTTATGGGTCTGGCCTAGTGCCCACCTCGTGTGAACTTCCTCAGGGCTTTTGAATCCAGATGAGCTCCTGGAATTTAAATGCCCTGGCCTGCAGCCTCGTTAATGCTATTAGTGTCTAATTAAGGGCCAGTTTTGTAAATTTGAGACCATCCTGATAGTTTTATCATCTATTTTATACACTGCAGAAAGTACCCCATGGAGGGGAAAATTTCTTTAGCTCCAACAGTGAAGTTTGTTATATTTTGTTTGAACTTAATATACATAAACACATAGAAGCAATTTGAGTTTGCTAAGTGTAACCTCCATTGGTCATATTTTACATGCAGTAGTTTCCCTCATTTGACTGCCTTTAGCAGATATTTACACTAGGAATCATATGAGCAAACATAAAGCAAGCTGGGCCAAGCAGTATGTGGCTATTTATCAGATTAGGGAGGCAGGTAAGGCTAAAGACAAGTTAGAAAACATGTAGGCTAAAATAGGGCCCCGAATAGCTTATTGTAATCAGAAATAAGCCTGACTTTGAGGTTACTGGGTTTAAGCATGTTCTTAAGTTGACTATGTTCTTTCAGATGTGGCAGCTGTTGCCCACCTTAAGGCCAGCAAGAGCAAAGAAAACTACTCTTCATGGAGTGTAAAGTGATAACAACCTGAAGCCGTTTTTACAAACGCTGCCTTCTCCTCCTCAGAAAGCACCATTTTCTTTATTCTCTGAGTAGGCAGAAGCACCCATGGGTGCATGAAAGTATGCTAGGGCTTTTCTCCTTGCAGCTCTGCTTTTCCTTCATCTATTTTGAAAATTCGCTATTAGGTGCATAAATATTTATGATTATTATGTCCTCTTGAAGAAATGATCTCTTTATTATTATGATAATGATAATAAAGAAAATGTTAATATTATTTGCCCTGAAAACTACATTGATAACTATGTAGCCATCCAGCTTTCCATGTGTTTGTGTTAAGATATTTTTCCATTATTTTACTTTTAACCTAGTTCTTTCTATTTGAAGTGCATTCATTTCTTGAGGGGCACATAGTTGGATCTTTTTAATATAATCTGACAAATTTTACTTTTTAATGGACTGCATTTAATGTGGTTACTGATGTGGGTAAGTTCAACTCTGTTATCTTGTTTTGTATTTGTCTCCTTTGTAATGTGTTCGCTTCTCATGCTTCGTTTTGGATTAATTGAATATTTTTTCTGATTCCATTTTATCTCATTTGTGGATATTAACTGTAATATTTTGTTTGGTTAATTTAATGGCTGCTTTAGGATTTATGGCCTACATCTTTAATTTATCACAGTCTGTATTCAAGTCATATAATACCACTTCATGTATGCTCTAAGAATGTTACACTAATAGACTTTCAATTCTCCCATCTCGATCTTTGCACCACTATTTTCATATGCTATGTTTATTATGTTATGAATGCCACACTACATTATTATTTTTGTTTAAACAGTATATTTGCTTTCGTATTAGATATAATTTATATACCATAAAATTTACTCTCTTAAAGGGTACAATGTAATGGTTTCTAGTATATCCACAAAATTGTTCAACCATCACCATTATCTAATTCCAGAACATTTTCATCAACCGGAAAATAATCCCATGCAATCACACCCCATTTGCTTCATCTCTTCCTCACCCCAGCCCTAGGAAACCACCAGTCTGTTTTCTGTCTCTATAGATTTGCCTATTCGTATAAATTGAATCATACAACATACGGCCTTTTGTGTCTGGCTTCTTTAACAAGGATCATCCATGTCATTGCTTGTCCTGGTATTTCATTCCTTTATTTTTTAAATTGAAATGCAGTTCATGTAACTTAAAACTAAGCATTTTAAAGCAAACAATTTGAGAGCCATTTAGTATATCCACCATGTGCAATGTGTAACCACCTCCTTTATCTAGTCACAAAACATTCTCATCACTCCAAAAGAAAACCCCATATCCATTAAGAGTCACTCCCCAGTCACCATAGCCACTGGCAGCCATTAATCTACTTTCTGTCTCTATAGATTTACCTATTCTGAATGTTTTATATAAATTGAATCATACAATATGTGATGTTTTGGGGTCTTTCTTTTATTTAGCGTATTTTCAAGGTTCATCCATGTTATAGCATGTATGCATACTTCATTCTTTTTTATGTTGCATCATAATCCATCGTATGGTGATACCACATTTGTTTATCCATTCATCCATTGACATATGTGTTGTTTCCGCCTTTTGGTGATTTTGAATTGTGTTGCTATGAACATTCATGTACAAATATTTTTTGAATACCTGTTTTCAAGTCTTTCAGGTATGCCTAGGAGTGAATTTGCTGAGTCATGTAGTAATTCTGTTTAACTTCTTGAGGAATTGCCAAACTGTTTTCTACTGCAACTACGCCATTTCACATTCCCACCAGCTGTGCACAAAAGTCCTATTTTTCCACATCTTTACAAAAATGTGTTATTTTTCTCTTTCTAAGTATTGCCATCCCAATGTGTATAAAGTGGTATCTCATTGCAGTGTTGTTGTTGTTGTTTTTATTTACACAAGGCTCTGTCACCCAGGCTAGGAGGGCAGTGGCAGGATGATAGCTCACTGCAGCCTCAAAACCTGGGCTCAAGGAATTCTCCTGCCTCAGCCTCCTGAGTAGCTGAGACTAAAGACACACACCATCATGCCCAGATAATTTATTTTTATTTATTTTTTGTAGAGATGGGGTGTTGATTTTTTGCCAAGGTTGGTCTCAAATTCCTGGGCTCAAGCTAGCCTCCTGGCTTGGCCTTCTAAAGTATTGGGATTACAGGCATGGGTTACTGCACAGGTCTCATTGTGGTTTTGATTTGCATTTCCCTAATGACTAAGATGCTAAGAGTCTTATGTACTTGTTGGCCATTTGTGTATCTTCTTTAGAGAAATGTCTATTTAAATGCTTTGCCCATTTTCAGTTGGGTTACTTGTCTTTTCACTGGTGAGTTGTAAGAGTACTTGATTTATTATAGATACCCATTCTTTATCAGATATATGATTTCTGAACATTTTCTCATATTCTGAGGGTTATCTTTTTACTTTCTTCACGGTGTCCTTTAAAGCACAAGATATTTTAATTTTGGTCAAATATCAAAAATATTTTCCTTTTGTTGCTTTTGCTTTTAGTTTCACATCTAATAAATCATTGCCTAATCTAAGTGCACAATGTTTAACTCCTATGTTTTGGCTCATACATTTAAGTCTTTAATCTATATTAAGTTAATTTTAAACATGTGAGCTAAGAGTCCAAATTCATTATTTTGCATGCAGCTACCCAGTTGTCCCAGCACCATTTGTTAAAAAGACGTTTCTTTCCTCTATTAAATTGTCTTGATACACTTGTCAAAAACGGATCCACCACAGAAGTATGGCTTTATTTCTGGATTCTCTATGCCATTGATCTGTATATCTGTGTTTATGCCAGTACTACACCACGGTCTTCTCTCTCTCTCTCTGTTTGAGATAGGGTCTAACTCTGTCACCCAGGTTGCAATGCCATGACATTAACATGGCTCACTCTAGCCTCTACCTACTGGATGCAAGTGATCCTCCTTCCTCAGCTTCCTGTGTAGCTGGGACCACAGGTGGCGACACTATGCCTGGCCAATTTTTTTTGTTGTCCAGGCTGGTCTCAAACTCCTGCGTTCAAGCAATTCTCTCACTCCGGCCTCCCAGAGTGCTGGGATTACAGGCATGAGTGGCTGCACCTGGCCTCACAGTCTTGATTACTGTAACGTTGTAGTAAGTTTTGAAATAGTCAAGTTCCAGCATTCCAACATTGCTCTTTTTCAAGATTGTTTTGGCTATTCAGGCTCCCTTGCAATTCCATATGCATTTACTCTCAGCTTGTCAATTACCATCAAAAAATAAAAGAAGAATAAGACAACTGGGATATGAATAGATTACACTGAATCTGTACATCACTTTGGGGAGTATTGTATTTTGACAGTATTAAGTCTTATGACCCATGAACGCACACTGTATTTCTATTTATATAGATCTTCCTTAATTTCTTTCAATAATGTTTTGTAGTTATTGGTGTACAAGTCTTGCACTTTTAATTTATTCTTAAGTATTTTATTATTTTGTGTTACTATAAATGGAATTTCTCTTTTAATTTCCTTTTCATATTTTTTATTGCTAGTGTATAGAAAAACAATTTTTGGTTTTGGTTGTATATTGAGCTTGTATCCTGCAACTTTGCTGAATGCATTTGTTAGCTATAATAGTTTTTTAGAGGATTTCTCAGGATGTTCTATATATAAGGTCATGTCATCTGCAAATTAACATAGCTTTCCTTCTTTCTTTCCAGTCTTTAGGTTTTTTAATTTGTTTTCCTTGTCTAATTGATCAGGCTAGAAACTTCAGTACAATATCAAATAGAAGCAATGAGAATAAACATATTTTTCTTGGCCCTAGTCTAAGGAGGAAGGTTTTAGTTTTTCACCATTAAGTATGATATTAACAATAGATTTTCACAGATACCCTTTCTAAGTTTGAGACAGTTCCCTTCTATTCCTAGTTGTTGAGTGTAGTGTTTTTATCATGCAAATATGCTGGATACTGTCAAATGCTCCTCCTGGGTTCTGCATCAATTGAGATAATTGTGTGAGTTTTATCCTTCATTCTATTAGCTACGTGTTTTACACTGATTGATTTAAATATGTTGAATCATCTTGCTTTCCTGGTATAAATCCCACTTGGTCATGGTGTATAATATTTTTAATATGCTGTTTAATTTGGTTTGCCAGTATTTTGTTAAGTATTTTTGCATATTTATTAATAAGGGATATGACCCTACTGTTTTTGTATAGTGTGTATCTGGCTTTGTTGTCTTGATATTACTGGCCTCAGAGAGATTAAGTTGGGAAACATTCTCTTATCTTTAATTTTAAAAATAGTTTGAGCAGTATTGGTGTTAGTTCTTTAAATGTTGGTTAAAATTCACCAGTGAAGCCATCTGGTCCTGGACTCTAAATATGTTTGCTACTATATTTTTTAAAAATTTTGTGTCTACATCCATAAGTGATATTCGTCTTTATTTTCTTTTCTTGTGATGTTTATGCCTAGTTATAGTCTCAAGTTTTTGGCATCTATGAGGTTTTGGCCTCTAGAATGAGTTGGGAAGTTTCATCTCCTTTCCCATTTTTTGGAAACTTTTGTGAAGGATTGGCGTTAATTCTTCTTTAAACATTTGGTAGAATTCTCCAGTGAAGTTATCTGTCCTGGACTTTTATTTGTTAGAAATTTTTAATTAACAATTCAATCTCTATTTTTTTATCTGTGCAGTTTTCCCATTTCTTTCTGTTGATTTTTATTTTTCATGTCCCTTTAGAAGTGTGCCTGTTCCACCTAGTGTATCTAATAGGTTTGCATGCAATTGTTCATAGTATCATTTTCTTGTTGTCGTTTGGACAGGATCTCATTCTCTCACCCAGGATGGAGTGCAGTGCTATAATTATACACTTGATTGACAGTCTTTATTTTCTTTCAGCACTTTGAATATGTTATCCCAATTCTTTTTGGACTGTGTAGTTTCTGATAAGAAATTGTCTGGTAATATTATGAAGCATCTCTTTTACATGATGAGTCACTTGTCTTACTGTTTTCAAGATTCTTTGTCTTTGACTGTTTTTATTTTTAAAACTTTTCTATTGTGGTAAAATACATGTAAAACAAAATTGATCATCTTAACCATTTTTAAGTGTACAGTTTAGTGGTATTGAATATACTCAGAATGTTGTGCAACTATCACTGAGTCTATCTACATAATTGTTTTGTCTCATAAAACTGAAATTCTATACCCAATAAACAATAATTCTCCATTTTCCCCTCCCTCCAGCCCCTAGCAGTCACCATTCTCCTTTCTTTATGATTTTGACTACTTTAAGTACCTCATACATGGAATCATGAAGTATTTGTTGTTTTGTGACTTATTTCACTTAGCCTAATGTCCTCAAGGTTCATCAATGTTGCAGCATATTTCAGAATTTTCTTCCTTTTTAAGGCTGAATAATATTCTGTTGTATTTATATTCCATATTTTGCTTATCCATTCATCTGTTGATGAACACTTGGGTTACTTCAATGTTTTAATTATGGTGAATAATTTTCCTTTTAACATGGCTGTCCAAATACCTCTTTGAGAGCCTGTTATAAATTCTTTTGGGTATATAGCAAGACATGAAATTGCTGAATCTTATAGTAATTCTGCTTTTATATGTTTGAGGAAACACTATACTATTTTTCACAGTGGTTGTACCATTATAAATTCACATCAATAGTGTACAAGGGTTCCAATCTCTCTACATCATCACCAACACTTATTATTTTCTGATTCTTTTGGTAGTTACCATCCTAATAGATGTGAGGTGTTATCACATTGCAGTTTTGATTTACATTTCCCTAATGATTAGTGATGTTGAACCTCTTTTTAAGTGCTTGTTAGCCATTTGTATATCTTTGGAGAAATGGTCTTTTTAACTTTTGGCACTTTAATTGTAATGTATCTTGCTGAGATTGCTTTGAGTTATTCCTACTTGAAGTTGAGCTTCTTGGATGTATATATTAATGTAGTCCATCAAATTTGGGTAGCTTTTGGCCTTTATTTTTTCAAATGTTCTTTCTGCCCCTGTGTATTCTCCTTTCCTTCTGATACTTCCATTATATGTATATTTGTATGATTGATGGTGTCCCATATTTCTCAGAGGTACTGCTCACTTTAAAAAAATTATTTTATCTTTCTGTTTATCAGACTAGATAATCTCATTTGACCAGTCTTCAAAGGTGCAGATTCCTTCTTTTGCCAGTTCAAATCTATTGTTGAGCCCCTCTAGTAAATTTTTTATTTCAGCACTTTTCAGCTCCAGAATTTCTGCTTGGTTCTTTTTATAATTTCTCTCTCTCTATTGATATTCTCTATTTGGTGAGGGATACTTCTCAGACTTTCCTTTAGTCCTATAAACATGGTCTCCTTTTGTTCTTTGTACATATTTGAATTAGCCAATTCAAAAGTCTTTGTCTAGTAAGTCTAAGGTCAAAACTTCTTCAAGAACACTTTCAATCAATTGCTCCTTTTCCTGTGTATCATCCATAATTCCTTGCTTTATTTATTTATTTATTTATTTTTTACATCTCATACTTTTTGTTGACAATTGGGCATTTAAAATAATATAATCTGGCAACTTTGGAAATCAAATTCCACCACTGCCCCCAACTCCCAGAGTTTGTTGTTGTTTTTTGTTGTTGTTGTTGTTGCTTGCTTGTTTGTTTAATGGTGTTTGTGTACTAATTTTGTAAAATCTTTATTTTATGTGTAGCCACTAAAGTATTTGTTCAGCTAAATTGCTTTCCAGCTAATTATTTTACAGAGATTTTTCTTAAATGACTAGGATTAATAAATCTCGCAGTCATTTCTGAGTGGTTCTGTGTGCTCAGTAGGACACATTTTCAACACTCAGCTAGGCAATTTTTAGCTCTGCCTTAGTCTTCACTCCCTGCTTATATAGAAGCCTCAAGATTAGGCAGTGATGAGAGATTTGGGCCTTCTCATGTCTCTCCTGAGCAGGTACATAACCCTGGGTATTATCATATCACTACACCTGTACTTTTTCTTCTAGGTTCTTCAGACTATTTTATAACTTTTCAAAGTCTTCTATGGGCATCTCATTCTCCCTCCCATTTTCTTTTTCAGATTTTTAGTTAGCCTAATGTTTTCCCCAACTGTCATTCACCACCTCAAGCGGCTGCAATACTAAACAATTGTCACTAAGTGTTTTCAACAAATGCCCCCAAGGAACTTGTTTACATTGGCAGAGCTCTCTGTCAGGCCAAATAAAGACAAGCCTTGTGATTGGGATCTTCCACAGAACCACAAAACATGTCAATAATTGTAGTTATCTGGTAATGAAGCTTTCTCTTTTTTTAAAAATTTTTTTAAGTTCTGGGGTACATGTGCAGATCTTGCAGGATTGTTACATAGGTATATACATGCCATGGTGGTTTGCTGCCTCTATCCCCCATCACCTACATTAGGTATTTCTCCTAATGTTATACCTCCCCAATCTCTCCACCCCTGCTATCCCTACCCTAGCTTCCCACCCCCCAACAGACCCCAGTGTGTGATGTTCCCCTCCCTGTGTCCATGTGTTCTCATTGTTCAACACCCACTTATGAGTGAGAACATGTGGTGTTTGGTTTTCTGTTCTTGTGTCAGTTTGCTGAGAATGATGGCAAAAACTCCAACCCTTTTCTGCTTCCTCCAGTGGCTGCCAAGTGGATGATTTTCATCATGATTATGATTGAGGGCTATTTGTTTTCTAGGCTACTATAGAGCTGGGGAGAGAGAGATGGGAATAGAGCAAGTTAAAATACTAGGAATCTCACTCTTCTTACTGAGATGCAGCCATTTTTCTTAAATAAATACTCCCCAGATTGCTACAAGGCTTTTGTTAATTTTCAGAGTTATTAAAAAGTTGATTCTGATTTCAGTGTTCTCTTTGCTTTTATGGAGAAGTGAATTTTCAGAGTTTCTTACAGCATCATTTCTACTGATGCCCTCATTTAAATAATAAATAGAAATCATTTATATATACACTCATATAGTTTACATTTTCAGTGCTCTTCATTTCTTTGTGTAAATCTATATTTCCATGTTGTATTATTTGCCATGTATGAGAGAGTTCTTTTGACATCTCTTTTTGTTTTCTTTTTCTAAAAAAAAATTTTGTGAGTACATAGTAGACGTATACACACACACACACACACACGCACACACACACATACATATATATGTATTTACAGGATATATGAGGTGTTTTGATACATGCATGCAATGTGAATTAAGTACATCATGAAGAATGGGTATCCATTCCCACAAGCATTTATTCACTGAGTTGCATACAATCCAATTATACTCTGAAGTTCTTTAAAATGTACAGTTATTATTGACTATAATCAATAATAAATCATTGACTATAGTAGTGCTGTCAAATATTAGGTCTTTTCATTCTTTTTAACTTTTTTGCACTTATTAATCATCCTCATTCCCTCCTCCCTCAACCCTCCACTACCCTTCCTAGCCTCTGATAGCCATCATTCTACTCTCTATGTCCATGAGTTGAACTGTTTTGATTTTTAGATTCCACAAATAAGTGACAACATGCTATGTTTGTCTTTCTGTCCCTGGCTTATTTCACTTAATGATTGCTAGTTTCATCCATGTTGTTGCAAATTACTGGATCTCATTCTTTTTATGGCTGAATAGGGCTCCGAGCGGGTGCAGTGGCTCACGCCTGTAATCCCAGCACTTTGGGAGACTGAGGCGGGCAGATTATGAGGTCAGGGGTTCGAGACCAGCCTGACCAATATGGCAAAACCCCATCTCTACTTAAAAATACAAAAATTAGCCAGGCATGGTGGTGCACACCTGTGATCTCAGGTACTTGGGAGGTTGAGGCAGGAAAATTGCTTGAACCTGGGAGGTGGAGGCTGTGGTGAGCTGAGAGTGTGCCATTGCACTTCAGCCTGGGCGACAGAGCAAGACTCTGTCTCACACACACACATTCACACAAAAATAGTACTCCATTGTATATATATGTACCACATTTTCTTTATTTATTCATCTGTCGATGGACACTTAGGTTGCTTCCAAATCTTGCCTTTTGTAAACGGTGCTGCAACAAACAGGAGTGCAGAAATCTCTTTCATATGCTGATTTCCTTTCTTTTGGTTATATACCCAGCAGTGCATTTGCTGAATCATATTGTAGCTCAATTTATAGTTTTTTGAGAACCTCCAAAGTGTTATAGTCGTTGTACTAATTTACATTCCCAACAACAGTGTACGAGGTTTTTCTGTTCGCATCATCACCAGCATTTGACGTTTCTTACGGAGTAGTCTGCTGGTAATGAATTCCTTCAACTGTTATAAGTCTGAAAAAAATCTTTATTTTTGCCTTCAATTTTGAAAGCTCTTTTCACTGGATATAGATTTCTGGTAAACAGTTTTTAATTCTATCAGTACTTTAAAGATGTTCTTCCAACTTGCATGATTTCTGGTGAGAAAGTTGTCATATTTATCTTTGTTCCTTTCTACATTACATAATCACGTCATGTCTTGGTGTACTTTTCTTATATTTCTTGTGCTTGGTATGCATTGAAGCTCTTCGATATGTGGATTTATGCTTTCATTTAATTTGGAAAATTTTCACCTACTGTTTCTCAAAATATATTTTCTGCCCTTTTTCCCTTTGCTGTATAGACTGTATTCATGTGTATCAAGACACTTAAAGTTGTTTCACATCTCAATGATACTCTGTTGATTATTATTTTTTACTTTTCTTTGCATTTCATGTTGAATTTTCTCTATTGCTATGACTTCAGGTTGACAAACTTTTTTTTCTGCGGTGTCTAATTTTCCATTAATCCCATTCAGTATACATTTTAATCTCAGAAATTGTGGTCTTTGTCTCTAGTAGTTCTGTTTGTTTCATTTAAGTATATATTTTCTCAGTCTCGACTTAACTTTTAATAAATGGAATATGATTATAATAATTCTTCGAGGTGACCTTGTCTATTAACTCCATCCTCTGTGTCATTTCTGGATAGGTTTACATAGATTTTTCTCTCTAATATGGGTCATATTTTTCTGTTTCTTTGCATGCCTAGTAATTTTTTCATTTAATGTTGAACATTGTGATTTTATCTTGTTGAATGCTGTGTATTTTTTAATCTTTTTTTTTGTGGCAAGGTTTCACTCTTGTTGCCCAGGCTGGAGTGCAATGGTGTGATCTCAGCTCACTGCAACCTCTGCCTCTCCGCCTCCTGGGTTCAAGCAATTCTCCTGCCTTAGCCCCCTGATTAGTTGGGATTACAGGCATGTGCCACCACACCCAGCTAATTTTTGTATTTTTTAGTAGAGATGGGGTTTCACCATGTTGGCCAGGCTGGTCTTGAAATCCTGACCTCAGGTGATTCACCTGCCTCAGCCTCCCAAGTGCTGGGATTATAGGCATGAGCCACCATGCCCAGCCTGTATTTTCTTAATTTTAAAAATACTTTTTAGCTTTGTTTTGGAACACAGTTAAATTACTTGAAAACTGTTTGTTTTTTTCAGTTCTCGCTGGTTATTTTTTTTTAGGTAAGTCTGGAGCAATGCTCAGTCTAGGACCAACTTTTCCCCATTACTGGGGCAAGACCCTTCTGTGTACTTTTGTGTAACATTCCATGAATCCTAGATTTTGCTATTCTGGCTAGTGGGAATATGTCCTATTTCTGAGCCCATGTGAATGTCAACCAATGTTAACTCTAATTTTTTCAGGTTGTTCTTTCTTTGGCCTCAGATAATTTCGTTGCATGAGTGAGATGATCTGTATTCTGATGAATGCTCAGGAAGGACCCTCTGCAGATCTCTAGAGTTCATTCTCTCTCTCCCCCTCTGTGTGTGTGCGTGTGTGGGTGTGTGCGTGTGTGTGTGTGAAGTTCTCTCCTCTCTGATTCCTTATCCCATGAATTCTAGCCACCTTCATTTCCTTGGACCCTGAGCTCCATCTCCTCAATTTAGGAAGTCTACTTGGTTTTCCCCACTCTACCCCATGGCCTGAAATTGCTCTCAAATCAGTAAGCCGATGCAATTGTAAGGTTCACCAAGTTTGTTTCTCATCTCATAGAGTTCCTTGTTTTTTGTTGCCTGATTCCAGTGTATTTTCAAAAAAAAAAAAACCCTTGTTTCATATTTTGGGTGTTTTGGGGATTGTTCAGGTGGGATGGTAAACCTGATTTATCTTGGCCAGAATCGAAAGTCTTCCTAAAGTTTTTTAGTCCTCATTACTTCCAATGCCTTGATGCCAGGGCAGGGGATATATTCACTACAACAGCAGGTCAAAATTATTCAAGAAGATTTTGTTTACTATGTAGCACATGGGTTTTCAGTGTAGGGTCATCTGGTGTGTCTCTTGCAATATGAATATTTGTATTAAAATTTCCTAGCCTTTTGTCTCAGTTGTGTCTCAGTTTTCTCTCAATTGGAATTTCAGTTAACATGTGTTTCTCTTTAATTCTAGCAGGATGGCATTTTACTTTTCCTATCATAAGTGAGGAAAGTGGAAAATGGCTTTAAAGTCTAGGAATTCACAGAAAGAAATACTATGAACACCATGTGAAATTAAGCCATTTCTTTTTGAGGGTAGGGAGCATCATAACAGGGAGGGAGAGGAGAAAATATTCCTTTTAAATGCTGTATGGCAAACTTTCATTTTCCATGACTATTATGAGTCAAAAAACTGTCGTCTAAGAAGAAATCTTTCCAGTCATTCCATCCCATTCCCCTACAAGACCTTTTATTAGAACTTTAATAGTTAGGAAAGATGATTGAAATAACTTCTCCAAAGGAGGGAAGTAAATGAACAGAGATATAGCTGAAGACTCATAGGGTTTGGTCTGTACTATATCTAACATTCCTTGCAATTCTAAACCTAAATCCAGAATATCCACTCTATGCAGAGTCAATTCTCATTTTCTGAAGTGTTATAGAGTCAAACTAGACCCTTTTAAGACTGAATGTTTTGAGCGTCGTTGTCACACACCCACAAAAATACATGGTAGTATTTCAAAAAAGGTTTTTTCAAGTATCTATATCACACATGAGTTTTATCCACTGTAATTAAAGTAACATATTTAGCTACAATTCTAAGCACTAAGTACTACCACCAATACCTCCTGTGTTACCGGGATGAACATAATGTTAATATAAAGGGGGGAAAAACAGAATGAAAAATAAGATTAGAAAGATAGTTCCTAGCTGCTTGTGAGAAAGTTAAAACAACAATAAGAAAAGTCTGGGCATGGATATATTTTAAACGGCCTACATACATTTAATTCCCTGAAAATGATGCAGAAAATCCAAAGATGTTGAAAACCTTCTTGGGGATTACAAGTGTGGAAATACAGAATGAATTGCAAGCCTCACATTTTTTTCTGCAGATATTTAAGAATCTGTTTTCCATTTCAATATTTCCTTGCTCCTTTTGTTATTGAAATGCTAATTCAGTTTATTGCCAGTGAAATAGAAGACCCTATAATAGATATTCTGAGATTGAAAAGTCGAGGAGGGTATTGCTTCTAGTTCAATTCTATGGACCCAAAAGTGCAATATTAAGTAAAACGAGTGGTCTCCTCCTAAATTCTCAGGACTTTATTCTAAATAAGCTTTCCCTATTTACATAGCATGGCAGTGATGTTGCTGACAAATTCCAATGTAGCATGCAACAGTGATTCCTAATTGCTTTAGCATTTATCATGCACAAGAGACAGGAGGGAAGTTGTCTCATTTTGTACAGCTCAGTTGCATTTCTTATCTCTGAAGTACATTTAAGCAGCAAACTGGGACTTATGGTAGCTGCCTGAAAACCAGCATCTATTAACATGCATATCTTGGAGGGAAAATGAATTGGTTTTTCTAAAGCAGAATACAGTTCCACCTCATTCTGTGCATTAATTTTACATAATTTCTCTTTTTCGCTTTTTATAAATTAAGGGCCATGATCTGACTTACCCATCCAAATTCTCATGCTCACGTTTTCCAGGTTGTGCTTTTTGTCTGTTTTGTTTTCAAAAGGTTTTTATTTTATTTTTTCTTTTTTTCCTACACTATACTGATGTAAGTTTTCAAAACATTTTGAATAAGTATTTTGGTGCATTTCCAAGATGCCCTTTAGCACCTGGTAATATTGTTCCAAGCAGTCATGGGAGGTGCTTAACTACTATGCACTTAGGCATCTTTTACCCGAGAAGTCTTCTGAACAGGTTTTATGTTCTAAAGAAACAGTACCCCTTCATATTTTACAGCAAACATTTGGTTACTATACATGAGTCTAGGAGAGTGGGGAAGCTGAAGTTCTGCTTATGCACTCTTGAACATCATCCTTCCTGCCAGTAAGTTCTGATGATTTGTCTAAGTAGCCACAGACTATGCCTACTGTTCCAGGAATTCAAGTCCTATTAAGATGTAAACCCTCAAAGGTGTATACAAAGATCAGATGGACTGAGAGGCACAGGTGTGCCTATTTGTCTTTGAGGAACTGTTTGGATGAATAAAATATATTTGGACTATGCCCTGACAAATATTGATTGCCCCCTTGAAGTGAGAATTAAAGTTTACATATATACATATGTATATATAGGTGTGTAAATATACATGATCCTAAAATGGTCACTGTTGTAGACAGTTTCTGACAGTTTCTAATAATAAAGTCAGTGTAATTACACCTTGATATTGTGATGTAGATATTGTTTTACAAAATCCTCCCTAGGTGCATCAAGTGAAGTCAAACTGTACAATCAACTTAATTGTCTGTATATAGACAATCCAAGTAGCTTGTAGATTTTGCACACCATCTGTGACTTGCTTTCTTATCCTGTGGCCCATGTGATCCCACAGATGCCTTCTTTGTACAGGGACTGGTCTCTAAGTCTTCTTTTTTTTAAATTGTACTTTAAGTTCTGGGGTCCATGTGCAGATCTTACAGGATTGTTGCATAGGTACGGTCTCTAAGCCTTATCGATTCTTACTGACTTCTGCATGGCAAGGGTTATTTGGTAAAGAAGGAATTGGCGGGTGGGGGGCAATTATTTTTCTAGAGTTCTTTTAAACTTTTGGTTTCCAATAAGGCAGGCATTATAATTTGCTAATAAATTATTGATATTCAATCCATCTATCCTTCTATATTCCATCAATGCAAGCATACTTTCTTGTCTGTCATAAGCGTATTTTATATGTACTCACAGTTGCTTTCCTAGTGGTTAAAAAGAAAATGAAGAGAGAGTCATTTAAAGGGCAAGAGTAAGTGGCAAGGGAAGGAGACAGAAAAAAAAAGTAAATGGTCACCTCAACTTCCTTGAGTAGTTGCTCCAGTGTAGGATTCACTCATTATCCATAGTCCGCATGAAAATTTAGGTAAGGCATTTTATAAATTGTTCTACACTAGTATCACCACCACATTTGAAGAATCAAGAGTTGACTTTATTCACTCTATTGAGAAGCCTCATGTTTCTAGGCAAAGTACCTTTAGCCCAAACCCTAAAATACCCCATTTCATTCAAAAAAATGCAGTCAGTCCTACTACAAAGCAGGAAAATATATTTATAATGGAGTAGAGACAATACTATTAAGAAAAAAATTAATCTCCACAGAAATAACTTACATGAACACATTTATTGCGAGTAGCTCTATGGAAAGGCAAGTCAGATATATATAGATATACAGATATATATAAACACTATACAGAGTTGCAAAGTTGTCTCCCAAAACTGCAAACGAGATGTTTACAAAGAAAAGAAAGTACAAGAGTATTTACAAAGGAAGACAAAGCCAAAGCAACTCAAAGCAGATCTGTGAAGCAGAAATAGCAAATGTAATTAGCTGGTGGAACTGTGAAGTTTCACTTTTTAACAACTAAGTGATTACACCTGATACCGAATTAAATGCAGCGGTCACACACACAAAAAAATCATTCCATCATCGTTTTTTCTTAACAGCAGCATGAACTGATAGCTGGAAGGTAAGTGATATGCTGGTACACATAGTCCATAAAGGTTCTTCCAGTACAATACTGAATAAATTAATTGTCTGTAAACTAAGAAATAATGTGAAAAAGATTGCTTGTTATGCAGTACTTGTGACTATTTGTACCTGTTACTACTTGTATAATGTGTACTGTTATGTATGAGGCTTCTCGTTCATTTATTCAGCAACTGTTACATCTGTGCTTTATACCCTCTGTACCCTGTCTGCTGGCAGCTTCTGAACCTAATATGCAAATAAAGTGATATAGCATTTTCCCCCAAGTAATCTTTTTTCTCACAATTCTAAACAATTATTACTTAACTTGAAAATAACATGGTGACAGAAGGCTTGAAAAAAGGCTGCCCAAAGAGCACATTTTTATCACAATGAACAAAAGCCACACTGCATTATTTGATTAGGTTGAAAAAAGAGAAGAGTCTGAAGGAACTTATGAAGTTGATGTCCTAGCAGTGACTAGTAACTGTAACAATGCCTGATCCTGTAGCCACATCCTCTCCTCAGCATCATTTACAAGGGGAAAGAAAAGGCCCCCATCCCTTTGGTTGGTAGGCAAGGAAAAATAGAAGTCAACTCAGTTGTTTGGAGAAGTTAGTTTAGCAACATGTACTATAAGCTTGCTTGAAGATAGAAGTACACGTTCAAATACATCAAAACCAAGTGGTGAAAAACTTCAGATAAATATTACACTACTTCAAAGTTGCACATTAAATGCGAAGCAAGTTTCTTTTTAACACAGTTACACACAACAGGTACATCTACAATCACATGTACACAGGTACACAAAAGTGTGTATACACACAAATATGCACACATACAACTAGTGCTCACACACAGACACTCAAACACTCACACTCATCTGTGATATGATGAGGTTTGCCAGTGATGGTACAGCAAGCCAAGATTTGTGTGCCACCACGGAACAAAGCTCTAAGCAAGCTTCAAGACCTTTGTACCTATTCTCTGTGGTCACCACCTTGTTAGTGTCATGTACTCAAAGGTCTAGGCTCCTAACATCTTAATTCAGTTTCAATCAGAGGCAAGCAAAAATGGGGGTGGGGGAAGGAGAGCTTGCTCTGATTGTTTTTTTTTTTTTTTTTTTTTTTTTTTTTTTTTTTTTTTTTAAATTTGGTACATCTTACATTGGCTCAATATCCCGAAGGAAACAAAGCCTTATAAGAGGTTCCTTTTGGCTTAAGTTTTCATCAAACTATTAATTGATAAGTAAACACTAATTTATTGAATATGGGAAACTGATCTCTTTATAGTAGCCCTGGACATAGGAGGGAGAGTGTGCGTTGGGGAGAGGGCCGGAAAAAGGAGAAGAATAGAGGTTGAAAGTGGAGAGAGGGCTGGAGAAGCAGAGAGGGGCCGTGGGAAGAGACTTTTGAAGAGCCTTGCTTCTCTTAGGAGGTAAATGTAGGTTTCACAATAAATTAAAAATAATAGGTTTGAAAATACTCAATTGATTTGCAGGCAGAAGGTCATAGTGTTGTATGTGAACAAATAGATAAGCCATTTCTCAGTTCTGCCTTTAAAATGTTGGAAATGCTCAATCAAGATATAAGTTTCATTGACATTTAACATGAGCAGAATGTTAGTTTTGCTAATGAGCAAAATCTGAAATAATCTGCCCTTTAGTCCTGCCTTTAAAATATTGGTAATGTCCCATCAAGATATCAGTTCAGTTGACATTTAATTCATTGATCAAGAAATGTTTTGTGTGTGTAATACTCAGAAAAAAGATTCCAGATCATACCTACCTTCCCATTGACAGCTTTTTTTCTTTATGCGCCCTAGTTTAAAGGTTTTTCAACTTCAAAATTGAATCTAAATATTTTACATCATTAAAATTGGCATTGACCGCATTTATATATATTGTAATTAACATTTTTAAGAGAGGGAAAGAGCTATCAGATGCTCATTTCTATAGTATCTGTTTCTGTTCAAAGGGAAAGATCAGGGAGAATACCAGAAAACAAAACCAGTGTTTTGCACAGTGTAAATTTGTTAATTAGAAATCACTGGATCCATAAGCAGTAGGATGAATGATCTGCATGAATAGGATCATTCAATTGCCAGAGTCCACTTGTAGGCTTGTAGGAATTTAGGTTGCTTTCTACTCAGAAGACTGAATTTTCTTTCCTGTAGGCAGATCTGGAGTAGATGAAGATAAAATTCCATAAGTACCACTTTTCTTCTAAAATGTGTTTTCGTGTCAATATAATCACTCTAGAAAAAAGATGATAAAACAAAAGTTACTTGAAGAATTAATGTGTTTTAAACCCACACCCTGGTTTAAAACAAAAGAAAAAAACACAAAACAAAATCTAACTAGAAGTTTTTGAGAGCTATATAGAGGAGACTGCCTGGGCATTGACAGAGTTAATCAACTCTGCTGGCTGCCTGTGAGGAATATCGGCTGGGCAAGGACATAAGGGCAGTTATTCCTTTGGCCCCCAGGCTGCCACTCTGACATTTCTGGTGGACAGCATCTTTACACGTGTGCACTGTTCTACTTTCTTCCAGTGGAGCCCACAAGTGAGCCAGGCATTGTGCAGAGAAACAGATTTTTTTCTTCGTCTTCTTCTTCTACATGTGTGACTATGCCTTCACCAGGTTATGTAGCACAAGTCATAGGATTTAAGTACAGCCTTGGTGATGGTCTCTAGACTCAATCATTGAATTTCTTCTAATAGAACAAAGTCATACCTGCCAAGGAGACTTGAAATTCCCATCTGTTTAATAAAAGAAAAAAGTTCCAGCATTATTCTCTTGGCTTTCTGCTTTTGAGAGGGTGCGTAATGGGGAGTGTGGCAGGAGGTGTGGATCAGATACAAAGAAGGTGCTGGACCAGAGAAGGGATAAGGATAAATGATCAGCAAATTGATTATGGGATGCCAGTATTACCTTAAGATCAGGTCACCTCAAAGTACCAAGTATTCTATTTTATTTGAGACATCCTAAAAGAATCCATGGAAAACATCTTCCAGAGTGGGCTTAAAGTACAAGATTGTGTATTAAACCAGAAATACATATTTTAAGTATTAATTTTCTCATCAAAGGTTTTACAATTTTTTTTTTTTTTTTTAGGTCTCACTATCCTGACTTCTTACCCAGGCTGAAGTGCCGTGGCATGATCATGGCTCACTGCAGCCCCACCCAAACTCCTGGGTTCAAGGGCTTTAAAAATGTAACAAATTTGCAGCTGGATAAAGCACTGAGTGGGAAAAGTACATTCCTCTCTTACTACTTGTGTCTATTCATTAAGATTCAATGCATAGGTTTGTTCCTACAGATTAAAGGGTTAAAAAAATGCCAGGCATAATGGCTCATGCCTATAATCCCAGCACTTTGGGAGGCCAAGGCAGGTGGATCCCTTGAGGCCAGGAGTTCAAGAACAGCATGGGCAACATGGTAAAATCCTGTTGTGCCACTGCACTCTAGCCTGAGTGACAGTAAAACCCTGTCTCAAAAAAAAAAATACCCTAGATTAGTAAAGATATTAAGCTTTCCTGTCAACAGTGGGTTTAGAAATTTTACATTTTATGTATCTAGTTGTACACAGGAAGAAAGGAGTCTGTGACAACCACAGTTAACTGTGAGAGTGCATATTAGTAACTGTTACTTGCTGGAAAATTAGGCCAGACCAGTATTACAGAATGTTATCAGATATCAGCTACATTTTAAAAGATATTTAAGGTTAGAAAGGTATTTCACCTAGTTTAGTTTACTATTTGGTTTTAATACAAAAATATCTTCATATGTCTATATGTAGCACATTACATGTGCTTTAAAAAGGACTTCTTGCTGTCTTATATGATACACTGGATGTCATATATACATTTCCCTCAAAACCTTCAAATTAAGCTCCATATCACTACCCTATTGGCATTATACTAAGATTAGGAACATTTGTTGTTATTGGAGTTTTCTTTCTTCTTTCCTTTTTTTAAATGACAGAGACTCTACTAAAATTTGAATCATATTGCCATTGCTTACCTAGAACACCTACACCAGCATTAAGTGAATGCTTAATAAATTAATAAAAAGTGACAAATAATTGTGTATTTTCATGTTTACTTCACAAATGTATTTGTCAATTCTTGATTAACTATTTTAGCAGAAAGGAATAATGGTATCCAAAACAGGATAATCTCGAAATAATTTAACTTGCTTTTGAAATGCATTATGGGAACTTGAGACACAGATTTGCTTTTATAATCCTGTTTTACTTAGGCCAATATTAAAATGAGCTTACATTCCCGGAGCACATTCCAAAGAACAGCGTAAGGAAGCAACTCAGAACCTCGCTGGGTGGCAAAGAAAAGCAATTCGAGATTAAAACTTAGCTGTGAAAAGTCTGCAAAATGAATATTAAAGGGCTAACAGTCATACCTTAGATTTGTCTCCCATTCATTTTTATGTGATTTCACCATCAGAAAGGTAAATGGCGATGCTTGTAATAATGTGGTCTGTTTGAGATGTATTATTCCCATTTGATACTGACAGGTTATAAACACCTTATTGTATATTCTTATTTTTCAATTAATCAAAGGTCTTTTAAACAACAAGTTAATTCCACCCCTTTTAATGGGTGGTATACTCTTCAAGCAATTTTTCTCTGTAAGATAGAAAACCTCAATGGACTCTGATGAGTCAAAATATTTCCCTGCTCCTCCTACCAAAATCCGGCATGGAAATTTGTTCTCAAAAACAAATGAAGTAAACTTTTCTGTTCTAATTTATATAATGATATAAACCTGAACGTTAATCTATAATATGCTAATAAAGCACAGATGACTTCAATATCCCTGGAAATTCATAGGGCGAGCCAAGAAGGCAATTCCTCCAGGGTACCTCAGACCTCTTTATATGAATCGTAAACATGCCTCTATTACAGTTTGAAGTCTGAAATAGCAATATTTCCTCTGCTCAGAGAAAGGTGAACCTATAGCAACATGTTGTTATTCTCTCATTCTCTTTTCCCCTTCTGAAATCTTATTATCTTAGTTATCTTTTCAACTCCAGTTTTCCTAGAGCTCAAAAATGCTTTTCAAGATTTTTTGCAAATTCCTCACTCTGTTCGTTAGACAACATGCTATACCTGCAATCAACTGGAGCTCACATAAGCAGGGGCAACTAAGTAAAGCAAAAGGAAAAAAAAAAGGAAAGGAAGCAAATAAAGATAAATTGACACATACATGCCAAAGATGAATGTATAATAATGCAATTACATTATTTAGCTTAGCATTGTCTCTGGAGTATATGTAGGTGGTTGTTTTTTTTCTCAGTAAGAATGGATGATCATACTTTTCTGTGCCCTGTGATTGCAGAGGAGGACGATTCTCTAGGACTTGATAAAATTAAGTGCTATTCCTCAAGGCTAAAAACTAGCAATTATTGCTACGAGTCTTTACAACATACCGACTATTATCTCCTTCATAGATCAGATGATAAAATACTGTTGTTTCCACAATGGCAATAGTTTTGGGACACAATACTCAAAAGAATCCGTAAGGAAAATGTGTGACACTTGTAAACCTCCATCTCCTCAAAGGTCAGCCCAATTGTTTTACACCTGCCCTTTGTTAGCAGGCCCTGGACCACTTACGCATGTGCATTCCAGTCTGGAGTATCTGGATACAAACTCTATGGAGATCGGCTACAGGATTTTCATGCTAGGTCAGCTTCTCCACTACCTCCCAACACACACATGGGCCACTTCACTCTGCTGCCTAGTTACTGCCAACTTAAAGAATGCAAGTTAATATAATTCTAATATAGGCCGTTTCCTATTTACAAAATAGACATATTCCAAGGTCATTGTTTAGTTGAAACTCAGGATAAATTATCTTATAGAAACAATATCATAAATAAATGGTGGATAGGTTCATAGCTTTGTCTAGATATGCTTATATTTAACCTATGCAGCTCCTGAACTAACAGAGAACTATTTTGACTATACCCAGTCATCATTTCTGAGGGAAGATGTATGTGCAATTTCAATTTGAGACTCTGTGTCTTCCAGCCATGGCAATAGGAATTGTGTCCCCGAAACTCAAGCAGCTGGAATAGTCAGAGG
This sequence comes from Cebus imitator, assembly GCF_001604975.1. NCBI lineage: Eukaryota > Metazoa > Chordata > Mammalia > Primates > Cebidae > Cebus > Cebus imitator. The sequence goes on from NW_016107504.1 coordinate 2,389,805, forward strand.
TAGGGTGACAGTAGAAGGGAAACTATGATAAGAGCTGCAGCCACAATAAGGACTTCATCATGGGGGTGGGCTGGGGGCACAGGACTCTGAGTGTGAGGACAAGGTTGGTACACTTTCAAGACTGGAGGCACAACACTTTAAAAAACAATAGTGAAAATCACATTTGCTGGTCAGCCTTTCAAGGGCACCGTGGGTACACATGTGAGCCATTTTCAGAATGAGTTTTGAGATAGAAACTTCCCTGATAGTCTAAGTTTCAAGTCTATTAGTAGGAAATTATTAATTGTAGAGAGAAAAATTATATAAATTGTCAAAACTAGCTAAAGTGACTACAATTTATAGAGAATTGGATATTCGGTAAATCCAGAAGGTCTGGCTAGCATCATACATATTGTGATCCATCCAACCGTGAAAATAGCTTTAAACACCAGCCCAGCTGGTTCTGCACCAAGTGAGAGTAGGGCAGGCAGCACAACTTTGGATCCCTATGAGGAAGGTTGCTTCTGCAATCTAAGCCCGTGTACTGGGAGTGATCAACATCTGGTGAAATAAATCATCTGTGGGCCCTGCAGGACTCCCACAGTGGCCCTCTCCTTTTCAGCCAGAAAGAGACCAGAAAAGGGGATGTTTGCCTGAATATAAGGGCATAGGTTTGACAAAGGGCACATGAAGCTAAGACCCACAGAACACAACCAATGCAACCCTAACCAGTAAGAAAGAAGTATCAGGAATCTAAGGGAAAATGGCAGTAACTTTTTCATTTTACTTAATAAGTATTTAAGTACATGTTTTCCATTCTAAAAGGAATTAATTCCTCAGCCAGAAGTTGACAGGTACCCTCTAAAGAAATGCAAACCTAAAATAGTATATACATTTACACTAGAAAAATCTCTAAATATGTTCCTCAAATGTTGAGCCTACCTTTCCAAAATAAGATTGAAATGTGAGAACTGTAGCTACATTACCAATAATCAATGCAGAATTGCTAGAGAATATACTTTAAGTTCATATGGCAAGCACACTTTTCTTGGCAATTTTATCAATAGCTTTAAAATCAGCAATCCAATGATATGGCAAAAACTCGGTGCATTGTGATGTATTTATTTCATTATTTTAAAAAGTAGTGTTTTTAATTTCTCATTTCTCAGTCAGGACCAAGCAGTGTTTTCTAGTAAATGATCCTCACTATCTAAGAGTCTGGCAGCACCTCTTAGACAAAATATACTGGAGGTTTTAATTAAGCATTTTTAAAAAGCTATTTTCCAATACTGCCAATAAAATGTCTGAGCTATTTTTACATACTCTTAAAGCCTTAAAAACAGTGCTAAATCAAAATGAACTTAATTTTAAACAGGGAATTTTATGTCCCAAGGAGACAGTTTGATTTTCAAGGCTTCTAAAATCTACTTGCCTAACTGCCAAAAGCAAGTTTACTTTTTAAACCAATGAAGAACATCTATTACTACACTGCTTATTCTTCTACCTGTCTTACTTTATCCTGTTTTGCCTACTGTGCTGGTTTAGTTAGAATATGAAATTTTATAATGAGGGAAGAAATTAAATGAAAAGACTTTTTGCTATAACTCTAAAATGTCAATGGGTTATTAGGAAGATCAAACAAATCTAACTTCAGTTAAATAAATGATCATTAATGGAAATTTACTGAATGCACCCTCAACTCCTTTCTTTCCTTTCAATGTTTCTGTGAGATCTAAATAGATACACACACTATTTGTGTTTGGGTAATAAAGATTAACCAACTCCTCCCCAGATCAGATGTAAAGATTCAATTCCAGCAAAGGTCAAATTCTTTTATTCTAAGAACCAGGGCAAACAGTTCAATGTAATAAAATTACCCAAGTCCTGGCAGATAGTCCGTAGTTATAATGCTCTGAATGAATTACTTACAACGAAATTTGCTACTATCAAATGAAAGCAAACTTGTAATTTATTCCTAATCATTACCCATGTAATACTCTGTTATCAATGGGAAAATAACAGACTAAACGCCCGATTAAAGAGAGATTCCATGTTGGGTAGAGCACTGGACTTGAAATCAGATGTATGAGTTAGATTTTCAGCTCTGCCACTTACCTGTTTGATCACAGGAAAATTCTCAACATGGGCTTCATTTCCAATACTTACCGTCCATCAGTAAAATAATGAATGTGAATGTGCTTTGCAAACTATAAGGCAATCTGCAACTGGAAAGCATTTCCTCAATCAACAATTTGTTACATTTCAACAATTTAACAATAGACCCTTTTAAATCACATAAACTATTCCTTAGGTCTCCCTATGCTGGTCAGCCACATCTATTCCCACAGGAAATTTTTTTTGTCCTTCTGAGAAGCCTGAGTTTGTTCCCAAAACAGGGGATTAGGGAGAGGAAAAGAAAATAAGAGATCTTGTTTGAATTTTTATATATGTGTGATATTCTGGTGTGCTTAATTAAAGTTCTGGTCCTTGTTTAAAGTAGGTATATTGCTGGTAGTTGAAATTTTTACCCTGAAAGCATCACTCTTAAAATACAATGAATGCAAATGAATAATGATTGTGAACAACTTTAGTTAACTTTAATTAAGTGAGGTCCTCTTTAATTGTTATAGGTCAAATACCTCATTAGTCCAAACACTGTCCAATTTTGAGGGATTGAATGTCACCTAAAATAAGTAATCCGTCAATGATAGCTGGGAAATTTCTGCTATATGGAAATCTTATTCTAATAAATTATAATAAGTAAGTTCAATATAATAAAAACAATGTGTTCCTAGTGCCTATAACTGATAGCAACAAGTTTGGCAGTAGTACACTCAAAAGAAACATAAGATTCCTTCATGGTGATAAAAGTGTCTAACACTGCAAAAATTAATTACTACAGATTTTTTTTTTTTTTGCTTTTTAATACCAAGTGCTATCATAATATTACTAATTTAGCTGACTGATTCTCTCACCCCTCCTAAAGCTGCCTTTTTATATCCTCCTATCTCGTGAATAAAAAACAGGAAATTTTTCACCTCAAGTCATTTTGAACTATGAATTCTACATTAAGTAAGGTAGAAAAAGAAGCAAATAGTCATACACACGTTAACAGTCAAGCTGAACCTGTGTGTTTAAAATGTGAAGACTTCATCTTCAATAAATGATTAAAAATTATTTCATTTATTAATAAAGTCATGTTTAAGGTTGTACTTCTGTGTCTCTTTCTAATCAGCTTGAGTAAATTCCCTTAAAGTACTTATATGCAATGTGACTGTAGGTAAATGAGATCATTTATTAATTTTGTGTTACATGAGAAAAGCTGTCTCACAGATTTATAATCTCACTTCACTTAAATGGTAATCTATAAAAAACAATGTAAAGTATTTTAAATGGAAGTAAAGACTAACTGAAAAGTGAGATTTTCAGATGGAGAATTTTAATTTAGGTTTGTGTTTCTAAATGTAATAATAACAGTAGCAACAATAACAATGGTAATAGGTGTAAAATAATTCATATACAGCACTTGCTATGTGCCAGGCACTGTTCTAAGCACTTCCTATCAATTAAAATGGCTTTTTGAAATACGTAACTTCTAATAAAGATGGTATTTTTTCCTCTGTCAAAGCATTATGTTTTTGTTTCCTAACATGATTTTTTTTGTCTTAATGTTAGATAGGAAGATAAGGAGAGATGAGAAATGGGTGAAAATTATTCTGCAGCTTTACAATTAAAAAAAAAAGGATCAGAATCATTCAGCTTGTTCTTAACACTTCACAGACAACATTCTACCACACATTTTACATTAAAATGCCAACCAAAGTCATTTCTTAAAATGGGTTGTTCCACCGCCACCACCACCTCCCCCCAACCCCCACCATTCCTTTCTTGTATTTCAGCAAATTATGTGCAGGAATCACTCTCAAGACCAATTATTTTGCAAGAAACTAAATCAGTTTAAACTGTTGAAATTTCACTTCAGTATTAATCCAATGACACTAAAAATATCTTACATATGTAAAGTGCTTTAACATTCCAAAGTGCTTCCACGTTGATTTTCTTATTTCAACCTAAGCGCCTGACTCCCTGTGAGATATAGCTTCCTTGCTGTAGTCTTTCAATAAAGCTAGGAATTTCCTCAATAAACAATGCATTTACAGAATGTTAAATCTCCAAAATAGCTACAAAGTCATAAATCAGTAATTTATGCTAAAATAATGATCATTGCATCTAGATAATCCTTGGGAAGTCAGAATTTATTTAAGAAACAATAAGATTTCACTATTTTACATCTTCACTTTAACAAAGATCAGGGTATTTGAAAGCATAGATAAACCTCTATGAAAACTGGTCCTTTTGTATTACAGGGACACAGGCAGCTATGTATCGGCTACATCAAAATTATAAATGGTGTCTTCAACAGTTAGGCTCAAACAATAGCTTGAGATCAATTTTCAGGTATATTCTACAGAATTAAATAGATCTATTCTTGAAAAGCTTATTGTGGATTAAAGTCTTGGAAATGAAATTATATATTTTAAATGTATGATTATGGTAGCAGTGGTGATCGTGTGTGTGTCCGTGTGTGTGTGTTGGGAGGGGACTCACAGTTTAAAAGAGGTCTGAATTGAATCCTTTGGCAAGCCAAAGCATCCTTTTGTTGTTTTAATGATCACTCTTTAATGTGTCCGTGCAGCAAATGTGAGTTTTTGTATGGCAAGTTTTCTATAGCAGGGAGAGAAAGGGGAGGTGGGGGGAGCTACACCTGCACTAAATAGGGAGCTTGTTAGGTGACTGTTGTGATCAGTCCCCAACTTGTTCTGCCTGATCAAGCACAGTGGGCAGAGATCCAATCACAAAAGCATTCCACAAAGCAAGCAAAGCAAAAATCTTCACTAAACTGACTACTGGAATGAAAACTGCTGGGGTCCATCCCTTCCTTCACTGGGAAAAAAGCATATTCAACTAAAGAGGGAAGGCAGTTGAGACTATGGAGACATCATCTTTTGCAATCATCTCCTGAAAATGTCTCAAGACACACTGATGACAACATTGCACAATGTTGTACACAGTAGAATTACTCTAAGTCTTGTTTCCAAGTCTGACAGTTTCTACTCTTCCTGACTTCTTCCTTTGGAAAAGCAGCCCTTTAAAAACTTCCACCATTCCAGGGTAAGCTGCCCCTGGGGTCAGGTCTTCCTCCAGCCTTATCTTGCTTTCCTTGATTTCCCATAAGATATACGAATTAAATGTTTTAACTGCTTTTTAAGCCTTTGAAATAATATTCATATCCATTATCAAGTTGTCACCACCCCCTCTTCTGGAAGGGTGGGGGGTCAAAAGAAGAAAATGAGGCACAGCAAATGTGACTTGCCTGTCATTATTAGTGACAGAGAAAAGGAACACTCAAGGTTTCTGGAATTTATCCTGTGTAAAAACAAAAAGAAAATCAACACACAAACACATTCCAGAGCCAAATACTGTCTTCTTTTAATCACTTGCTGTTTTGGATTATTTATGTTTTGTTCCTCCCAGACATTCACGTTAACAATTGAGATTTAACTTTCTTGGTAAACTACAGCAAACTAGCATAACAATGACTGCTCTTTAAAAAGTAACTTTCAAAGGAGAAAATTATGCTCCCCAAACATAAATAGTTGATTGTTCTTGCTTAATAGTCTGTGTTCTCATTAAATCCCTACACTTAAATATGGGCATTTGCAGAAAAGCAGCTATTAGTTGTTGATTTGAAAATTAGTTGGTGGAACCCAATTTATGATATCCTGCTTTACATTATCTTTAAATGATGAGGAAGGCTGTTTAAAAGTATCCTTATGCTGTATGTCTGCGGTTTAGCTACCCCTAAAAAGTAGAACCAATGTTTAAAGGATAATCAGTTCTGTCCAAAGAAATTGATTAGATAAAAACTTAAATGTTTGCAAAGATCAAAAAGGCATTGTGTGAATAATTAAAACTGAATTCTATCCTCCATGTCGAATAGCACCAATTAATGAAATAGTATCCCTAACACTGTAGACTGTAGCGCATCGATTCATTAAACAACAACCATTCACTTCAGGGAAATTAATTATAAATTTACCGACCTCTTTTGGGAGAGTCGAACTGGTTGTCAGGTCTGGCAAAATCCATTCTCACGTAAGTGTCGTCGTCGTGGTCAGAATCGTCTGTCTCCTGGGGTCTCGGCACCCGGCGACTGCGAGGTGGGGGTTCGGGAGCGGCAGCTGCAGCGGCAGCCCCGCCAGCCCGGTTCTCACCTCTGGGAAGGTTTGCAGATGGGTTGTGAGCTCCAGGGTTCGAGCCACCGGCATTGTCTTGGGCCCCCCTTAGGGCTTCGACACCAGTTGCATTAGCAACAGGTTGAAACCAGCGGACGGAGGCGGAGTCAAATCCAGCAGCTACGGCTGCTGCGCCGATGCCCGGGGCCGCGGCGAGCGTTGAGGCCGCAGCTACAACTTGGCGGACAGCTAAAGTCGGTGCTGCCGCTGAAGCAACAGCCGGGACATAGGATGGGGAAAGGTCTCTCTCGAGGCTGTCTGTTGGAAAAGCCGAGACAGCGGCTCTAGCTGCTGCAAAGAAACTTTGAGAACGGCTTTGTGGGCGTCTTCCCTCCTGCTCTTCCTCCTGCAGCAGCCTAGCAACAGGTGGTGGTTCTGAACATCGGCTGGGGGAGAGAGATATATCCATACAGCACTCAGAAAATGGGTCGACCACATAGATTCGACCTGTTTCAGCATCATAGCGAATGGCACTGTCAGCAAAAGGCAAGGCTGGTGTCACTGCTGAGTTGAAAATTACTTCAATGTAGTCACCCTCTTCCTCATTAGCATTGCTACCTGTAGCACTGAGGGGAAGAGGAGGAAGTGGCCACCTAGCACTGTCCAGCGATAGGGGGTTGGCACGTGGTATAGCTCTTAAAAGATCTGAGAAGTCACTTGCTGGATTTGGAAATGGCACTCCAAACTCAACATTCACATAATTATGAAAGGCTGGCTGTCTGGGGTCAGCAATTATACCCCACGAATCTGATAGTCCTTGAGTAGAGGGAGCTGGTGTATTGCTCTCTCTTTTAGTGAAGTCAATGTTGACATAGTCACTAGAGCTGTCAGCTTCTCTCTGCTCATGTGTGGGCTCTTGTTGTTTTGGCTTGATTTTATATTCTTGTGTAGTAAAAGAAAGTCTGTTAGGTCTCAGAGCCTTATCCTTTGGGGGCCCATCATCTGAAGGCTTTGAAAGTGATCCCCCATTTCCAGGCTTTGAGAATGATCCCTCACCTGAAGGCTTTGAAGATACATCTTTGGGGCCCCAGTTATAGGAGACTTCTTTGTCTAGGCCCCTCCCCAGGAACTTTCCAGGTAACATTGGTACATACTCACTGTGGTCACTCTGTCCCAAAGGTGAGCTCCGAAAAGGGTTTGGTAGAGAGAAGTAGGAGCTCCAACTTTTGGAGGAAGAGCCACCCTGAGGATTTCTGGGGTTTTTTGGAATTGCACCGGCTCCAGGAGCCATGAACATGTAGTCACTCTCACTGTCATTGTCCTTTGAGTCATCCCCTTTATTAGGATCCGGTGCAGGACTTGGAGCAGGTGGTGGGCTCACTCTGGGAAACATCATCATGTACCCTCTTGAATCTTCAAAAGGGGATCGAGAGTGGCGCTTTTTTGAAGCAGAGATATTTTGAGGAGCCATTGGCATATAATCACTGGAGCTGACAAGAGGGGCAGCCACCCCTGGCCTCATTGGCACGTATGGGTCATCCTCATCTTCATCAAAAGCTCTGGCTCTGTGGCGGCCACGAGCTGCACCTTCTGGGATCTCTGCATCTTTAACTTCTTTGGCTTCTTTGCGTTCTTTTGTGGCTCCTCTGTCAGCACAAAAATAAAGTCGGAATCTTCCCCCAGACTTCGCTTTTCCACCAGTTGCTCCAGCTGGTGGGGGGGGAGGAGGAGGTGGTGGAGGTGGTGGCATTTGCTTGCTTTGGGTTAATTTGCCAAAATAGGATCTTTTCTTCAGAGATTTTCCACGTTCATCATCACCATCAGATCCTTTCCCACTTCCTGCACCTTTACCCCCTCCAGAGTTCTTGCCACCACCTGCGCCATAACCATCTCCAGGTCCCTGGCTACCACCTGAGTCATGCCCACCTCCAGGTCTCTGTCCACCACCTGAACCGTTCCCACCTGCGGTGCCCTGGCCATCTCCAGAGCACTGGTTACCTCCTGAGCCCTGGCCACTTGAGCCCTGGCCACCACTAGAACCCTGGCCACCTCGGGATCCCTGTCCCTCACCTGAGCACTGGTTTCCTCCCGAGCTATGGCTACTGGAGCCTTGGCCACTTGAGCCCTGGCCACCTCCTGAGCCCCGGCCATTTCCTGACCCCCAATTGTTCATGGGCATGTAGTCGCCTCCACTTCCTTCCTGATCTTCTTTGCTCTGGGGATTGCGTTCCTCCCCAGAGTTGCCAGAGCCAGATCCAGACACTTCAGAAGACAGGCAAGCTCCATTGTTCGGGGCTCTTGCAGGGTGCGGGGGACGTGCTGGGCTGTGTGCTAAGCGGCGAAAAAAGCTGGCTGGCACTGAAATCGCTCTCCTTGACCTGCACCCTCTGGGTAGGTGCAGTCTTTCTCGCCTGGAGTCGGGCACAGGCTCGCTGGGTGTTATGAAGCGCCTGGTGAAAAGCATCTCGTCTTCCCCGTCGCCCATGGCCCTGAGGTGGCAAAACTGCTCAAAGCGGGACCTTCTGAGCCAGCCTCCCGGCTCTATCGGCAGCAAGCCCAGGTGCCTCCTAGCGGACAGCAGGGTTAACAGGTGGGCGCCGATGCTGATGCTGTAGCTGCGGCAGCGGGCTCTGTATTCGTCTGCACATAGGGCTCTCATCTTCTCCAAAAACAGCTCGTGCATGTTTTGGGCAACCACACAGTCATCGACCTGCATCCAGAGCTCTCCTGGACCGATGACGGTGGACCTGCCTACTTCCAAGAAGAAATACTGCTCCGAGTGTCCACAGCGACGGATGCTCAGGAGCTGGACAACCACGCTAGCCACTTCGGTGTTCAGCCTCACAAACACGACCTCCTCGTCGGTTAGACACAGCCGGAACACGCCGCTCAGCTCTTTTCTGTGCCCCAGCCCCCTGGGTTTGACTATTACCTGCCACACATCTTTATAGAAGCGTGGCTCCGCCGCCGCTGCCGCCGCCAGCGCGCCCGGCTCTCCGTCCGGCTGCGCGCCTAGCGTGCCGCAGCGGCGGCGCTTGCTCTCGAGGATGAGGCGGCTGAGCAGCAAGTACCAGCTTTCCTGCTCCGACTCGTTCTCGGCCACCATCGCGAAGTACTCGTCCTGGGTGAAAAGGGCAATGAGGTGTCGGTACCTTGCATCTGCTCGCTGGCTCACGGAAAAGCACTGGTATAGGGTGATCACGCGCCGCGGTGGAATGAGCGCGGGGATCGCGGCGCCAGAGGCGGCCGCCGCTGCTGCAGCCGCCGCGGCTCGGACACTGTGCCGGAACTTCCTGGCATTTTCGTAGTATTCCAGCCGAGCTGGGGCATCAGCAGTCTCGAGTTTGAGCACGAAGTAGCGCCTGTGCCCATGCTTCTGTTTCCGCAGGTAGCCGCGTTTGCAGACTTCCTCCCCGACGGGGAGGTCCTCCTCCTCGGACTCGGAGTCTGACCGGGAGCCAGTGGCCATGGAAGGCCACATGGCTCCCGGACAAGACGACCCGGTCCCAATGAGTGCGGTCGGGGTTCGCGAGGAAAGAAGCGGGGTGGTCGCCACCGCTGCTAGAGCTGCCGCTGCTGCCGCTGCTGCACCTCTCAGTCTCCTTGTCGCTTGGTCGCGAGTGAAGGAGCAGCTCGCCATGGTGATGCACGATGGTTTTAAGGTGAGCGAGGAGGAGGGGAAATTCAGGAAAGGGAGGGCTGGGGAAAGAGGCCGTCTACCCCCGTCTGCCCGCTCCAGCCCCCTCCTGCCTCGGCCCGCGCCCCCGCCCACTCCACTCGGAGCGCGCGGCAGCCGGCAAAACAACACGTGACTGCCGCCTCACGCGGCGGCCGCTGCGGATCCTGCTACCGGCGCAACGGAGGGGCGCGAGCGGCCACCAGTAGAGGTGTGCAAGGGAGGAGGCGGCGAGCCCCGGAGGCGGAGCCACCTCCAGCTGTGCTAACACCCTCCGGGTGAATCTCCAGACCTGTGAGCCAAGGGAGGACCGGAAGGAGGAGGCGGGGCTCTCTGGCCAAGCTGATTCTAACCAGGAGTCCAGGAAGGCAAGAGGGGGCGGGAGAACGCCTGGAGGGGTGCAGGAGAAAGCGGCCGACTGTCTGGGCCAGGAGAGGGCGCCACAGTCGGGGCTCCATGGGCTGGAAGAAGCGAGGTGGTGGGAGGGGGAGGAACTCAAGCATTGCTGGCGGCGCCAGGGTAGAGCTGCCAACTCCGCGGGACAGTTTGTTTGTTTATTTGGGAAGCAGGAGCCAGGTGAAACTGTTGCAAGGCTCTGATTGGTTGGGATAGAGGCCAATGGGAGGGTCCGGCAAGTAGGCAGCCCCGAATTCATTAGTTTGGCGGGAGGGAGGGGTGAGAGGGGCGAGGGGGCGTGGCTGGGGTCCCAAAGTGGCTTCGCAGTAGGCTTGTGGCGCTCTGGCGGTAAACAACCTTCCGTAAGTAGCTGTTAATGGTGGTAGTAAACTCGTGCAAATCCCAGAGCCCTGGTGACCCGGGGACAGAGTCTGGTGCCCTATTACTCCCTGTCAATCACATGAATTCTCTGTTCCTGTCACAGTCTGGTTCATTCTTTCCAGCCGCTCACGGCGGTGCATCTAGCCTCTTGGGAGAAAGTGTCGGCATCCCCTGAAAACTGGTTGACGACCGGGGCATTCAGACCTGCTTCCCACCGCGCTGCAGGCACTCCGGAGCCAACTCCACCCCTGACAGAAGCCCGCCACTGTAAGGCACACGAGTAACAGCGATGACTTCAAATTGAACATGATCTTTATTAATCAGAATGCACTGCTAGCCCACAAAACACAGGTTCCCTAAATACAGTGTCTTTGCCTACGTATTTGATTAACGATGACTATGAAAGCACAAATTTGGGGGCCTGCAATGTATACAGCCATATTGGGAAAAAAATTGGACTCGATTCTTACTGCAATAATCAGTGTTGGAGCTGTGAAAGTATTTTTTCAAAATGCTTTGGAAGGTACCTTTAAAAGAATCTCAAAATATTGCTTTCCTTTCCTTGAGCGAGACCGAAAAACTTTAGAAAAAGAAAAGCTCCTGCCTAGAACAAAGGACCACGCTGAATATATTTTCTACAGCATATTTCACATCCCTCACATCAAGAAGAAGCGGAGCTTTGATGCATTTCAGTCTCCAAGTCGACATCACAAAAGTAAGAACTAATGCCTCCCTCGTTTCTGGAAAAACTGCCGAAGTGTAAGTGCAACCTCTTGAAGTTTCTCTCTCTCTCTCTCTCTCTCTCTCTCTCTCTCTCGCTCGCTCGCTGGCTCTCGCTCTCGCTCTCGCTCTTTCTCTCTCTGAATCGCACTACCCCAGTTAGTCCTTGACTAGAATTTTAGACTCTTAATGGTGGAGATGGGAGTGACCACTTTTGCAAAGAGGAATGGAGGGAGAGGAGGAGACAAATACAGCATTTCTCTCAGAAAGAATGGAATGTCAGTTCCCCTTGCTCTAGGGTTGATATGGCAAAGGGTATTATTTATAAAATCCAACAGTAAACTAGGTAATGTATATATCATAAAAATAAACCATATCTCTGCCCCCTTAAGAATTTGCTCTCTGTTAGAAACAGAACACACGTATTTGAATAAATGGCTCCTTTTGATGCTATAATTTAAGACAAAAACAAACTGGTTTTGGTTGTTCCCTAGATATTACGAACATTTAATAACATTCCCTCTTCTGCCAATAGTTTATAAGTGCAATATATTCACAGGTGCTGGAAGCAGCCGTGGTTTCCGAAAGGAGCTAGAGGCAGAACGAGTGTGGATGCTGAGAGAGCCCTGACTGGGACTGCTACATATTTCGACTGCGTAGTCACATATGTACAAGATTCCCTGCACTTATAACCAAAATGATAACGAATGCTCTCATTTGGGATAATTTTTTGTTAGGCATTAGGATATTTTATAAGTCTTTCAAAGCACAAGGTGTGTGTGTGTGTGCTTGTGTGCGTGTGCGTTTTAAAGAGAAATGTGGCAAACAAGGTAACACATTTGAAAGTGCTTTGAGTAATAACATGACATTGAAAATATCAAAATGGTTATTAAATGAAATGGGAAAATACTGGAGATTTTTTAAATCTTCATGTCTTTTTCCTGTACATACAGAGTTTTTACATAGAGCAGTAGGTTTACAATGTATATAATTTTGCATCTTATTCTTTTCACTTAGCATTATAAAATATTTCCCCATATTATTATCCATCAACCTAAACATCATTTAAAATGCAGCATAATATCCAACACAATTAATGTATATTAATGTACTTAATCATGTGCTTTGGGACATTTAGGTTGTTTTCATTTTTTTGAGTATTATAAATAACACGACAATGAATATCTTGTACCTACAGCCTTTTAAAATTCCATAACGTGTCAATGAATACCTTGTACCTACAGCCTTTTAAAATTCCCATTGGGTAAAAACTGAGCACTGGAATTAGTGGACTAAAAGGTATGAATATTTAATACATTATTTTTCAAAAATATTATATTAGTTTACCCTGTCACCACACTGATTGTCAGCACTGGGCATTCTTATTTTTAAAAAATCAGTGATAAGATGGGTGAAATGGTATTCCACTATTCTTTTTTTTTTTTTTTTGAAACGTAGCCTCACACTGTTAGCCGGGCTAGAATGCTATGGCACAGTCTCAGCTCACTGCATCCTTCGTCTCCCATTTTGAAATGCTTCTCCTGCCTCAGCCTCCCAGTAGCTGGGATTACAGGTGCCCGCCACCATGCCCAGCTATTTTTGTATTTTTAGTAGAGACAGGTTTCACCATGTTGGCCAGGCTGGTCTTGAACTCCTGACCTCATGACCCATCTGCCTCAGCCTGCCAAAGTGCTGGAATTACAGGCATGAGCCACCTTGCCTGGCCTCCACTGTTCTTTTAATGTGCTTTTTTTTTTTTTTTTTAACTAGTGAGATAAAACATTTATATTTATTTACTGACATTATATTATTTCCTGTAAAGTATCCTTTGTGTTGTCTATTGTATTCTTGGTATTTTCTTCTTATGTGTAACTTGTTTACATAATAAATATATTAAAACTTTGTTTTATTTGTTGCAAGTTTTTTTCCCCACTCTGTTGATTTAAAAAGTCACATTTAACCTGATTCTTTTCTATTTTGAAAGAGATGTAAGTTTGGCACAATGTGGTTTGTAGCACAGTTTGAAAGGAAGCTGTTGATACACACAAATATCACCATGGTCACTTCTAAAATTCTTTTAAAAGATCTCATATATTTCAGCTTATGTGCTCTTTTAAAAGGAGAAATAAGTTTCTTGTTAATAAATTATAAGAGAGCATCTAAACTAGTTAAATTTTATTTATTACTCTAAAATAATACTCTATGAGACATTTTCTATTTTAGGGGGAAAAATCTAGCATTAATGTATTAAAAAAAGAGGTATGAAAATAATTTCTAAACTATTACACTGAAAGATGAACAGTGATGATCACTTTGTATCCAAGGTATATTATTTGGCTGCAGCAAAGTGGAATTAGAGCTATAGTGAGATGCTTCATAAAGGAATTTTACTTTGTATGTTTCCTACAGTGGCAGATAATCTGGCAAGTATGAGTACTTGTAAACAGGGAGAATGTCTGACTAGAACATTATTTTCTTCCTATAGGTCAACCAAATCTTCTCAGTCCTAAAGTTGTCTCAATACTGAAGTTCTATGGAGCAGATCATCATTACTGAATTGTACCAGATATAGAGCTTGTCTGACATATATTTACATTTTCATTTTCCTGGACAACTTAATGATATAGAATAGTAGTTCAGTTTAGGTCAAGTTCTCATAGGCAAAATAAAACAGATATCTAGATGGTTTAGGCAAAATGCAGAGAATTTTTATTTGGCTTGAACTGACCAGATGGTGGCTTTAATGCTCTACCCTCTTTTGGTTATAGATGCTTGTCTTTTAATTTTTTTGTTTTTATTTTAGGATAGTTTATCCCAGAAGGCTAAAGTTGTCTTGCATATTTAGTTATTACAACTGTAAAGTTTGGAATCTGCACAAAGAATCTGAAACACAGATTTTTAAAACAACAAATAATAAATACTAAAACTTAAACAATAGTTCTTGTTTTTGTTTGCCAATTCAATGGAAGGGATAAAAAACACAAACATTGTAACTGGCTTTTTACGGTTATAAACTAAGGTAAAAGGATTAATAGCCACAATATCTTTAAAACTGATTCCAGCTAATGAAGAAATATGCCTTTATGATATGTGCCTTTAAAAGAAATTTCCAATGAATCCTGTTTTAAGAAAGCAGTTGTTTGAATTGACTTGTCAGTTATAACAAAAATTCATGTGCCTATTTTCTTACACACCTGATCACGAATATTCTAAACTCAACTTGTACTAAAATCAAAATGGGTAATTGAAGTGTGGATTTATTTACTTCAGAAATTAAACTGTTGTATTAAGTATGGACTACACTATTCAAGAGAATAAAACCTAAGAGGAAAAGTAACCAGTATAAAAAACTATTATTCTTGCCCAATGTTTAAATTATACTTCTAAGTATTAACTCTATAAACTTCATGAGCTAACATCCAATTATGTTGATAAAAATGTGGTGCTACCCTTGATACTAAAAAATGATGTTAGTGATGATGATTGCTTTCTCTGTATTGGGACATAAATCGTGTACAATGAAAGATGTTTTCTACACTATGCAAGAATAAAGGCTACCCTGTGATTTGTGGCTACAGCCACTGTTTGCCGATGATGGCTTTGCTTCTCAGCTTCTTTACTTCTGTGCTACTCAAAACCTCTGCTGGAGAAAACAACGATCAAATTCCTGGCTGCTGCACACAGAACAGGTCTGTTTGCTGCTTTTGTTTCTTAGCAGTCTGCAGTGAAAGTAATTAGAGCAAATATGTGGTTTAATTAGGCTCCTAAAGCTTTTCTGTTATCTTAAGAGTGAACTTAAAATTAACTTAGTTAAAAATCAGGCATTTCTTCCTACCTTCAAAAGATAAAAGTTTAATTTGGAAATAACTTTTACTAAGTAAACTAAACATCAGAACAATGAAGTCTGCTAGGTTTCACATAAATTTCAATGATTTAACATCATACATGTTCTCTATGCTAGTATAAATGAACATTAGAAAATTTAGCTTAATGATATCCTGTTCCTTATTAATATCACGTAGCAGCATTTTTCTTAGTGTCAAAAGATTATCAATTCATACTGCCTCGTCTTCAAAACTTAGAATCTTTATTTTTTAAATTAAATAGGATAATTACATAGTTAAATATATTATTTTAAAGGAGTATCATAGACTTGTTGTTTTTCTTTGGATATTTAGAAAGCCAGCTGTCATATTTAGGACAATATGTATTATGTTTTTTGTTGATTTCCCTCTTTCTACTCCTCACATGCTCCTGCAATATCTGTCAGTTTGAACCCTTTGTTTCACTTTCATAGTCACCATCCTTGTCCATGCCATAATTAACTACCAGAATTGGCAAAGTAGCTTCATAAACTGGCTTCTGCATTCTTCAGTCTCTTCTTCATATAGCCAGCAGAATATTTCCTTTCATATATTTCTTTCATTATACAATTCCCTGCTCAAGGACATAGAGAGGCTCCCCTCCCCCTTTCTCTGCTATATCAGAATTAAGCAACTAACACTGTTTCCCTGTTCTCCACTGACACCAGAACCAACCTCTTTTTTTCTTTTGCTATATACAATCTTTTCTTCCAAATTTGCCTCCCATTCTATTACAATACATTCTTGCTGCTCACACCTCCACATAGGTTGTTTTTTTATGGCATTCTGTATATGATTTATCAATTTTCACCTTTACTTAAGCTGTTTACCTCTTTGTCTTCATCACCAACTGATGCCAATTATCTTTCTCAAGACTAAGACCAAGACCCAGAAAAAGGTTTCCTCAGTCACATAATCCCACCGCCTAATCCCTTTAAGCATTGGATGTAGGTGGCACTAAGGATGTAGTTGGTATACATCCATACAGGCATATCATTGTTAAATGATAGTCATTGGTAAAATAACAAATACTTTTCTACCACTTACTAAATAGCTACTGCCCTGACACTGCTCCCTGCTGAGTAGTCCTCTTGCCCACCCATTGTCCTGGCTACTCCAACACCTCCCTTAGAACCTTCTATCTCTCCACTATCCAGCAGCTACAAAGTTAAATACTGGCACAATGAGGGGCTTCCAAGATCCCACACTTAAACTTTGACTGGAATACATTCTGATTGGTTGGCTTGTGCTACACGGGTTGTTAAATAGTTAAAATCACCATGCCTGGATACAACTAATCCCATATAACCTAGAATAGAACACTATTCTAGGCTATATGATACCTGAGGACCAGGAATTAATCCTTGGTATAACAGTCTGTCAATTAAATTATCAGTGCATGTTTGCTTCAAGGAAGAAAGGAGAAAAGAAGAGTGGGATGGAGGGAAAGGGGAAGGAAGGGAAGGGGGTTAAAGGAAGGAAAGAAAAAAAGGAAGAAGGAAGGGAGGGAGGGACAAGGGAGAAGGGAAAGAGAACAACAGTGTTCAAGACTGGTCTAAAAGGTCAATGCAGACTACCTCTTGCAACCGTGCCAAAACTCTCCATGACTGATGGCAAGGCTTGGTGACTTTTGCCCAACCTAACATCTCTTCTCCCTCAAAAATATATGCCCATTGTTTTCCTTATCTGTCACAGGTCAGCAAATCTTTTTCTCACAAATATTTCTTTCCCACAAATGTTTCAGTTGTTGTCAGAAACCTCAGGAAATGTCTGTACCCATAGATTTCCCCCTCCTGTCTTTGGTTCCATTTAAAAACAAAGGGAAATTTTCACCTTGATCATGTAAGGTTATAAGTATAAACTTAATATTGGTCTTAGGGTAATGGTGATGATAAATCTCCATTAAGGAAAAGCACTTAGCAGTTCCTGATACCATTTTTTTCTTTCTCATACCCCCACTAGAATATAAGCTTCATATGTTCCCATATATTTGCCATCTATAGTTACCTTGTATTCTCAATGCTAGGAACGTGCCTGACACATAGTAGATACTCTCAATAAATATATGTTGAAGGAGTGAATGAAAATGAAAAAAAATGTTTTGAAATAGAGATACCTCAATGATCACAAGTGGGCCTGAAAAGGATACCGTTAAGAATCTATACAGAAATCTTCACCTATCCATTTTAATTAAACATGCTGTTTCTCAATCATCAGCATTCAAAATATGTCCAGATATATTTTATAAGCCTGGTTTGTAATATTTTTGTTTTCCAATGTTTATCTAATTATAAGTATTGCAACACATTTTCTTTCTACTGTATTGTTATAGCAAATATGCAGACAGAATTTTCATATATTGTGAATTAAATGGGTTTCTTTTGGCAAATATATAAATCCAGTCGGCATTTATTCATAATGTTTCTGTTGGTAAACTGTGTTCTCAGTTTGAAGCAATCATTTTACAAACTGTTTTTGAAATATAACCATTTTAAGTTTCCTGAGTTTTTATATTCAGTCTTTATTTTACTGTCAGATGATTGTTTATGAATTGTAAGTACTTTTCATTTGCCTCCTGAGTGGATGCTTTATCTTCTTGTGGCCAGGGATTGTATTTTTCTACTTTTGTTTTGTAAGCCCTCCTGAGGCCAGGGATTATATTTTTCTATTTTTGTTTGCCCCTTCATGGTGTCTACTACTGCATCGAGCTGAGTAACTACTTGTTGAATGCAAAATACTACATAAGGTGATGAGCTCAGAAGACAATGTATTATTTTTTGTAAAAGGTGAAATGTCAGTCATTCATTACACTTTTCAGTATTTAGGGCCACTGAAGCTGAGAGTCATGTTAGAGCATACATTTTGTTTAGGCTTGTTAATCATTCCTCTTCGTCAAAATTTTTCACATAAGGCTTATCTTAAAAGGTAGCAATACAGGACAATAAATTATAATTATAAAAATATCAACAGCATAAGTTTAAAATATTTCATTCACTAATTATATGTTGTTTCTTCCTCTTAAATTCATTATCATGGAGGATCACGAATTATTATATAAAGAATGTGATTTGAGTTCAGGAGTCAGGCAAAATGTTTGTGCTTATTTATTTCAGGATCTTTTCTAAATTTGAGACTAAGAAGTCAAAAGAGAAATAAGAAAGGGAAACTTTCATTCGTGATCATGGAACAAGGAAATTTAGACTCTCATAGTGAAATGCTCTCTTCCTTCTGTGATAATGCATTAAAAATATCTAGGATCGTATTTCTTAACCCAAGTCATAGTTACGTAGACATTCAGTTTATAGTTATTATTTAAACTGCGTATATGTACTTACATACTTTGATGTATATCTAGTATATTTTGCAAGAAAAAACAAAATGGATACTTTAAGGCAAAATCTGGTCCAAAGAGGGAAGCATATCAATACTTCACACTCATTCAAAATAAAGGAACAAGTAAGTCATTTTTTTCTTTTTCCTAATTAGCGTTCGGAAACGAATAATGTTAACATTTGAATACAGTATTTAAGAAATGGTTAACATTTGCATCTGAAAGGAAGTGTCCCTTGGAAAATAAAATTCATGCTTTCAGTATTAAAAAATAAAAAAAAAAAAAAACAAATGAAGCAGTGTTTTGTCTACCTAAAAAGATATCTTGAAAGATTAGTTTAAGGTCCACCTGAAGACTTTTGTCACATGGTTCAGCACTCCCCTGGAATCTTCGAGGTGTTATAGAATCAAAGATGAGAGCTTTACAAAAAGTGAGATGTGTAAACAGAGAAATCCTATTCAAAGTACCTAATTGTACAAGTTGATATTTATCAGGGAAAACTTACTTTTCTCTTAAAGCTTATTCGTTTTCTATGATTTTGTCTGTGTATATGTGTGTATAATATAGTAGAGGTTTTAGTATAATTTGTTCTCATCAACAAGATTGTATATTCCTTGAGGATAGGGATAATCTATTGTCTGGCTTTCATGCTCCCTGCGTGGCAAAGCTCTGTGTTAGTCACCTAATACTTTTGCTTGATTTGCAAATGCATACATGTCACATTCTGATAGCTTGTGACTCCTTTGTCTCATCCATTTTATACCTGAAAGAATGTGCTAGAAGATAGATATAACACCCTCTTGTTTTGTAGTGTATACCATCTGTAGGCGTGAATAGCCATTAATTGTAAGTTTTTAGGGTGTTTGTACAATTAAAATGATTAAATGATAAATTTGAAAGTGCATGTGATTTGGAATCTTTTGAAATATTATCCATTCTACAGACATTCAGTTTAAATTGATTATTTGGTATTCTGATCTTCCCTAAATTAAAACAAAACAAACAAAAACTCACTGAATTTACTAGAACTATAAGCTTATGCCTAAAATAATAGCATGATGTATTATTTGAGAAATATCTTTAAATTTTTATTACGTGAAGTAGAAACTAACTTGCTCTCCATAATTTTCCTATGAATTGAAACTCTATGTTAAAATTTAATCATTGTGATAGTTTACAGTGTTACAAATTACTTTTAGCAATTGTTTGGCTAAATACAGTCTCTAATTTCTAGACATCTTTATTTAGCTTTGGCCAAGTGTTCCTATTTCATAAGGATTATACATGTATGATTTATCTTAGTTTTATAATTTCAAGTACATACCCATAGGATACCACCTACTCATAAGTATTAATAAAATTTTCTTTAACCCCTCATGTATCGTCATTAACAAGTTGGACTGCGGTTTGAGCATTGTTATTCATAATAGAACCAGTATTTGATAACAACCACAATATTGATCTTTAGTAACAAGAAAGATGTGGAAAGAGCACTCTACTGGACCTCAGGGGAGGTGGCTTCTCGTCCCATTTCTGCCACATATTAGCTGTGTGATCTTAAGTAGGCCATTTAATCCCAGTTTACTCTTTAAAAAATGGGAGGTTAAGGCTCATTTCTAATGTTTCTAATATTTCTGAGACAGGGAGAAAGAGGACGGATATATCCTCTCTGGTTTCTGTATGTTCAGTTTGTTTCTTATTTTGAACCATTTGCAGAGAGAATTTCCCTGTGCTCTCAGAACAAATGAAAATGTAACAATGGAACATCTTAAACTGCAACTTTGCTTTCATCCATTTTTTTCTCCCATTCTTCTATTCAAAAACATTTATTGCAGATCAGATGAGTTCCAGATGGTGTTTTAAGTACTGTAGATATGGCAATGAATAAGACAGACAAGGTCTTTATGCTCTTATGGAATTTATATTCTAACAAGGGGGTAACCAAATAAACAAACACTTAAGAAAATATCAAGTAGTGACAAATGCTATGATTAAAATGGGACTGGGTGATATGATGAATAATTTAACTATGTTGGGTCATCAGGGAAGGTCTCTTCCAAAGAAGACTTTGTTCTGAGACCCAAATGCCAAGAAGAAACTAGACATGCAAAGATCGGAGGAAGAATTCAAGGCAGAGGAACAGAAAATACAAAGGTATAAAAGCCTCTGTGAGCTTGGAATGTTGGAGGAACAGAAAGAAGGCCAGTTTGCTTTAACATAGTGCGATCAGAGATACAGGAGCCACGTCAGGGAGGGATTTATAGGACAAGTAAAGAGTGGAGTTTATTCCAGGTGCAGTGGGTAGCCAATGGAGAGACTGTAGCAGGACAATGAGATTATTTGGATTATGTTTTAAAAGGGCACTCTGGCTGCCACTTGAATTGTAGGTGGCCAAAAACGGAAGCTGAGAGATCAACTAGAATATTTTAGTGCTCTAGATAAAGATGGCTTAGACAATGGTGATAGTAGTGGAGATAGAGATAAGTGGACAAACTTGAGATATATCTGGAAGGTAAGGTCTACAGAACTTGCAACAGGATTGGATTTAAATTGTGAGGGATAGGAGTGAATCAAAGCTAACTCCTAGGTGTTTGGCATGAACAGATTTAGTAGAGTTCCTATGCACTGAAACATTTTTATAGAAAATGGAACCCAGTGAACATTAAACTCTATGTAACTTTATTTTCCCCATCTTTTTGTGTACACACATGTGATTTTGTATACAGTAGTAACCTCTTATATGCAGTTTTGCTTTCTGTAGTTTCAGTTACCTGTGGTCAATTATAATAAGAAATTATCAAATGGAAAATTCCAGAAATAAATAATATATAAGTTTTAAATTTCACACCATTCTGAGTAGCATGTTAAAATCTTGTTGCCATTCTGCTCCATCCATTCTGGTACATGAATCCTCCCTTTGTCCAGCATATCCACAGTGCCTACCCACCTGTTAGTCACTTAGTAACCATCTGGGTGATCATATTGACTGTCATGGTATTGCAGTGCTTGTGTTCAAGTGACCCTTATTTGACTTAATAATAACCCCAACACGCAAGATAAGTGATACGGGCATTTTGTTATAATTCTTCTATATTATTATGAGTTCTTATTGTTAATCTCTTACTCTGCCTAATTTATAATTTAAATTTTGTCATAGGTATGAATGTACAGGAAAAAAAACCAGAAGATATAGGGTTCAGCACTATCTATGGTTTTAGGCATCCACTGGGGGTTTCAGAAAGTATCCACTGAGGATAAGGCAGAACTGATATAGCTGTAATCAGTGAAGCATACTGTTTGAACAGTTTGCTGTTATCTTTAATATTATTTTACACAAAGAACTACATGAACATAAATCCTAGCCCTTGTCATTTTCAGCATGACTGTATTATTTTCATATATTCCTCTATTCTTATTCCTATTATCACCCTCATCTTGAAAAGTATTTGGTATTTTAAAAAATACTACCAATTTAATTTTTTGTCAAATTCCATACTACTTTCCCAGGTCTGTTTTCCACTTTTTATCAAATATTTATTAAGAAACTTCATGTACTAGGTAATTAATGATTATCATTTTATTTTTAAAATTATTAAAAAACTATAAAAATACTGTGTAACTGTGGAGACTTGGTTGGAGGAGCTTAGGTAAAAGGAGCACCTGAAAGCAATTGAGAAAGTTTTATGCTACTTAGTTCCAAATACAGTATTAAACTTCTTTATGACGAATGCTATCATACGTAATATAAATTAAATAATGGTTGTAGCTATCTTCATGTTTGAGTGGGACTATAGGAGTCTGTTGTACAAAACCAGAACACATGAGAAGGCGATTCCTAGCTTTATGAGAATCTTTTCTTCAGACTATTATTGTGTTACCCTACAAACTTTGTTTGTAAATGGACAAACAGTAGCCTTCTGCTACTGTTATTTCTCAGCTGGATGTCCAATGCTACATTGTTTGAAGTTTTTATATTCAAAATGCCCTTGAAATGTTTCTTCTGTTCTCCTTGGTTATTACTTCCTTTCTGAAGATGATCATACCTGCTTTCATCTATCCTTTTCATTTCATTTGCCAAGATACTGTCTTGCCACTTAAAAGTTAGGTGAGGGGACTAAAAGAAGACATTAATAAAAATATTTCAAAAGGCCATAAGGTGCTCCATAGTAGCTGATGAACAACACCATGGACAACATGGAGTGTGAAGCTGTAGTGCTTGTTTAATTTGGAATCACACTTATGTATAGCACCCTGGCAGGGTTATATTTATGTTGTTGTTATCACTGCATTTGGGGTCTTGGTTTTCAAAATTAAGTAGCTCTACAAAGGTTATTATAAAAACAACAGTCCTCTTCCCCCATTTCCTCCTCTCCAGAGGCAACCATATTCATCTTTTAGGCCTTTATTTTTGATTCTTAGCTCATTATTTCTAAACCAAATGTTTATATTGTTATGTCTTGATTGTTCATGTTTAGGTATCTGTTGACTTCTGTCTATGAAATATCAATATTTTGCTGTATTTCACATAGACACATAGATACTCTATACATGCCACACACAGGCACCCTTCCCATCACTTCATTTTTCCACTGCAGATATACTGTGTTTACATTGTTTTGACTATGTAAATGCAATTAACAGGTGAGCCAGGTAGTATACTATGATACTTTCCATTTCCTCTATTACTTAGTATTCGTCTTAGAATTAGCATTTTTTCACTGTTGAATTTTCTTTTTTTAAAAAAATTGTTTATTATACTTTAAGTTCTGGGGTACATGTACAGATTGTGCAGGTTTGTTACATAGGTATACACGTGCCATCATGGTGGTTTGCTGCATCCATCGCCCTGTCATCTACATTAGGTATTTCTCCTAATGTTATCCCTCTCCAATCTTCCCACCCCTGCCATTCCTCCCTTAGCCCCCCATTCCCCAGACCCTAGTGTGTGATGTTGCCCTCTCTGTGTCCATGTGTTCTTATTGCTCAACACCCACTTATGACTGAGAACACGTGGTATTTGGTTTTCTGTTTTTGTCTCAGTTTGCTGAGAATGATGGCATCCAGCTTTATCCATGTCCCTGCAAAGGACATTAACTCATCCTTTTTTATGGCTGCATAGTATTCCATGGTGTATATGTGCCACACTTACTTTATCCAGTCTTTCATTGACAGGCATTTGGGTTGGTTCCAAGTCTTTGCTATTGTGAACAGTGCCGCAATAAACATACATGTGCACGTGTCTTTATAATAGAATGATTTATAATCCTTTGGGTATATACCCAGTAATGGGATTGCTGGGTCAAATGGTATTTCTAGGTCTAGATCCTTGAGGAATCGCCACACTGTCTTCCACAATGGTTGAATTGATTGACACATCCACCAACTTGCTGTTGAAAATTGTTAGTAGCACTAATTCAACCATATATTTTCCACCTATTTTCTAAATATGCTTTCAATTTATTAAAACACAGAAAGTCCTTGAGTTTTATTTGCTGTCCTGTTTTCCATGTTTTTTTACTCCATTATTGAGTATTCCATTTCTGCTTTCATATTTTTTATCTTTGAAAAGTTTTTTTTTCTATTCTCTATTTTTAAATAGCATCCTATTATTTCATAGTTCAATATCTTCTCTAATATCAGGGATATTGATTTTAGTTATAATTATTCTCGCTGCATATGGAAGAGAAAATTCATTGTCTCTGAACATTCTGGAAAACTGGAAGTGGTTAGACAGCAGGTGGTAAGGACAGATTCTTCATACCATAAAGCTGGTACAGTTTTGTTAAAGGTAACAGTCACCTAGGATATCTTGCAAGTTTGACCACATGCTGCTAACTGAGCCTGCAGTATTAGAGAAAGTGGTTTTTAAAAATTCATAATTTTGGTGTATCCCTTACTTTGTGCTGCTTTTAACTACTAAGTCCTATTACAAGATAGACAGCGCAATCCAGACATAGCCAAAAGGACGCATGCTATGCTTGCAGTTTATAATTTAACTTTACTTGCCGAACTTGTGGAGATGAAAAAAACAATTACTTTTAATATTACAAAATTAAACGTTGATGATCAATAAGACAGTATTAGAGGAAGAAGAAATTTTGGCTCCAAGTATTTTTTAGGAGGGTCCATTTAAGAGTTTTCTTCCTGATGATGGGATCCAGCAAAAATTAAAGTAAGTGAATTTTCTTACCACCGAAACTTATTTTAGATGACTTCCAAATTTCAACCATTAGGTTTAGATAGAAAGAGTAAGGAAAAACACAGAGAATAGTGAATAAAATATCAGAGAGCGGATTAAAAACTAACTCTAGAAAAGATCATTGTATGTGTTACTTCCTCATGAGACTGACAAGAAGTTGTAAGACTAGGAGCCTATACGCTTTTAAGGATATCGAATTGCCAAAGAAGCTACAAAGGTTCCAAAAGCCTGTAATACAATGGCACCAAATCCTGTGAAATATTACGTATAAACCTAATAAAATATGTGCATGATCTGTACATTGGAAATTATAAAACACTGATGAAATGAAGACCTAAAGAAATAGAAAAATGTTTTATGTTCATGGATTGAAAGACTCAACAGTTTCAATATGTTGAAACCCCCAATCTTAGCCATAGATTCAATGCATTTTCAATAAAAATCTTAGCAAGATCTTTTGTAGATATCAACAAGTCAATTTCTAGAATTTATATAGGAAGGAAATAAATTAAAATAGCCAAAACAACTTTGAAAAAGAATAAAGTAGGAGGGCTCACACATCCCTGATTCAAAATTCACTACAAATTTATAGTTATCAAGACAGTGTGATATTTGTGGAAGAACATACATATGGATCAATGGACAAAAGACAGAGTCTGGAAACAAGGTGCAAAGGCAATTCAATGGAGAAGGAGTAATCTTTTCAACAAATGGTGCTGAAAAAATTGGACATCCATGTGCAAAAAACAACAAAAAACAAAATTTAAAAAAACCTTGATTTTTTATTTTATTAAAATTTTTTGTGGATACAAAGTAGGTATATATGTTTATGGAATATATGAGATATTTTTATACAGGTATACAACGTGTAATGATCGTATTAAGATAAATGAGGTATCCAATACCTCAAGCTTTTACTGTTTGTGTTACAACAAATCCAGTCATACTCTTTTAGTTATTTAAATATGTACAGTACATTATTATTAGCTGTAGTCATCCTCTTGTGCTATCAAATACTATATGTTATTCATTTTATCTAACTATATATTTTTACCCATTAACCATCCCGACTCACCTGCCTCCTAACTACACTTCTTAGCATCTAGTAGTCATAATTATGTTCTCTTATCTCCATGAATTCAGTTGTTTTAGCTCATGGAGATAGAAAGAACTAATTATATATATATATATATATATATATATATATATATATATATATAATCTCACAAATAGGTCAGAACATGCAAACTTTATTGTTCTGTGCCAGAGTCATTTCACATAACGTAATGAACTCTATTTCCATCCATGTTGTTGCAAATGACAGGCTCTCATTTTTTTAATAGATAGCACTCCATTGTATATATGTACCATAGTTTCTGTTTCTATTCATCTGTTGAAGGACACTTAGGTTGCTTTCCTTTCAAATCTTGGCTGTTGTGAATAGCGCTGCCACAAACATGGGAGTGCAGATATTTCTTTGATATGCTGATTTCTTTTATTATGGTATATGCCTACTGATGTCCTTTCTGTTTGGTATATACCTAGCCATGGGATTGCTGGATCATATGGTAGATCTAGGTTTTGAGGAGCCTCCAAACTGATCTCCACAGTGGTTGTACTAATCTACATTCCCACCAACAGTGTACAAGGGGTCCCTGTTCTCCACATCCTCGCCAGCATTTGTTATTGCCTATCTTTTTGGCAAATGCTAATGTAAATTTTCTCTGGAGGAGGATAACGTTATCCTAAACTTTGAATTACTTGTATAACCAATTTTAATTGCAATGTTTAACATACCATGAAAATTACACTGGAAAAAATAATGTGAACAAAAGTCAACAGAAAAAAAATAGGCCATAGCAGCATAGCCACAGGTGATCCAGAAATATGAAATATCTCACAAATTTTAAGATAACTATGTTTATCATATTCAAGGGATTATAATACAAGATTGATAATTTTGGGGGAGTAAAAACCACTAAGAAGATACGAGACTTGAAGAATAAAATGGATATTTTAGAACTGAAAAACTATGAAAAACAATATTAAGAATTCCACAGATGTGTTCTCACAGGAGGTTATCCTAGCTGAGGAGAAATTTGGTGAAATTTTTCTTCGGGAAGGTCAGAAGAAAAATATCCAGAATAAAGCATGCTCAAAAGATGAAAAATACCAAAACAAGGTTGGAACCAGAAAGAATGCAAAGAGAAGGTCTAACATATGTGTAGCTTCAGATGCAGAAAAAGAGGAGAAAGAGAATAAATCAGAAGTAATATTTGTGGAAATGATGGCTAAGAGTTTTGCCCAACTAATGAAAGATATTGAGGCATCCAAGCAGAGTAAGTGCAAAGAACTAAACATCTAAGTCTATTATAGTAAAATTGCTGGAAACTCAAACATAAGATTATAAAAGCAGCCAGAGGGCTGGGCCCGGTGGCTTATGTCTGTAATCCCATCACATTGGGAGACCAAGGCAGGCAGATCAGGAGTTCAAGACCAGCTTGGCCAATGGGATGAAAGCTTGTCTCTACTAAAAATACAAAACTTAGTTGGACGTGGTGGTGTGTGCCTGTAATCCCAGCAATTTGGGAGGCCGAGGCAGGAGAATGGCTTGAACTCAGGAGGCAGAGGTTGCAGTGAGCTGAGATCATGCCACTGCCCTCCACCCTGGGCAAGAGAGCAAGGTCCATCTCAAAAAAAAAAAAAAAAAGCGAGAGGAAAAATAGGTCACTTCATGTATGTATGTATGTACATATTTATTTTTGACACAAGATCTCACTGTTGCCCCAGGCTGGAGTGCAGGTGTGATCACAGCTCCCTGCAGCCTCAACCTCATGGGCTCAAGCTATCCACTCACTTTAGCTTCTGGAGTAGGAAGAGACCACAGGCATGTGCCACCACACCCAGCTAAGTTTTAAAATTTCTTTTGTTGATATGGGGTGTTATATGGGGTATTATTATGTTTCTGAGGTTGGTCTTGAACTCCCAGCTTGGCCACCCAAAGTACTGGAATTGCAGGTATAAGCCACTGTGCCTGGCCTAGAGGTCACTTTAAAAGGAGCAAAATAAGACCATGCCTCATGGTTTGCATCTGTAATCCCAGCACTTTGGGAGGCTGAGACAGGAGGATCACTGGAGCCCACAAGTTTGAGACCACCCTGGGCAACATACTGAGATCTCTTCTCTATGAAAAAAAATTAAAATAAAAACCTGAGCATGGCGATCATGCCTGTGGTTCCAGCTACCCTAGAAGCTAATGTGGG
Organism: Cebus imitator; assembly: GCF_001604975.1. Lineage (NCBI taxonomy): Eukaryota > Metazoa > Chordata > Mammalia > Primates > Cebidae > Cebus > Cebus imitator. Next base: position 2,417,849 of record NW_016107504.1, read on the forward strand.
AGAATTGCTTGAGCCCTGGAGGTCAAGGTTGCACTGAACCGTGACTGTGCCACCGCATTCCAGCCTGGGCGATACAGTTACATTGTCTCAACAACAACAAAAAGGCAGGGAACAAAATAAGACTTACAGTTCACTTCTCAGTATAATTAGTGTAAGCTAGAAGACAGTAAAATCATACCTTTAAAGTACTGAAAAAACAATTACTGCCTATGTACAACTCTATCTAGTTAAAATATTCTTAAAGAATGTATAATAAAATCCCTTTCAAACATCCAAAAACCAAGATAATTCGCCATAACAGATCCAATCCAAAGAAAATACTATAGGATATTCTTCAAGCAGAAGAAATAGAAACAGATAAAAAGATGGAGATTCAGGAGAAATAGCGAACAATGAAAATAGAATATATGTACCTTAAAATGAAAGAATATTTCCTAATAACATCTTGTTGCTTTTTAACAAACATAAAGAATGAAAATACATGACAGTAATAACACGACAGTAATCAGGAAGGGAGTAAATTGATTTAAACTGTTCTAAAATATTTGTGTTGTTCAAATAAAAGGTGAAGATAGCAATGAGCATTAGATTCTATCCTTTTTTATCTCTGGGGTAACTGCTTGAAAATAATACAAGAGTGTACAACTTTCTTTGACAGCTTTATTGAGATATAATTCACATACCACACAATTCATCCTTTTAAAGTGTACAATCTCATGGTTTTAGTATATTCCCAGAGCTGTAAAACCATAACCTCTATCTAATATTAGAACATTTTCATCACTCAAAAACGAATCCCTATTCTCATTAGCAGTCAATCTCCATTCTCCCAGAATCTATCATCCTAATCCTTGGACAATCATTACTTTACTTTTGTCTGTATAGATTCCCCTATTCTGTACATTTCATATAAAGAGTATTATGCATTCTGCATTTTTTGTGATTGACTTTTTTCACTTACCATAATGTTTTCAAGTATCATCCATGTTGTATCATGTGTCAGCACTTTATACATTTTTATTGTTGAATAATACTTCATTACATTAGGTCCATGATGAGTTTTAGTTAATTTTTGTGTATGGTTTAAGGAAAGGGTACAATTTCGTTTTTTTTTTTTTTTGCATGTGGATATCCAATTATTTCATTATCATTTGTTGAATAGATTATTCTTTCCTTTATTGCACTATCTTGGCACCTTCTTGAAACTCAATTGACCATACTGAAAGTGTATTTTTCTGGACTCTCAATTTTGTTTCAATCCTCATATATCTATCCTTATGCCAATACTACATTGTCTTGATCCCTGCAGCTCTGTAGCAAATTTTTAAATTGTAAATGGCATCCTCAAACATTTTCTCCAGATATCTCTTGCATTTCCATATGAATTTTAGAATTAACTAGTAAACATTTGCAAGCAGAAACTTCCAAACAGCTAGGATTTTAATAGAAATTGTGCTGACTCTATAGATTAATTTGGAGGATCAGTGCCACTTTTAGAATATTAAATCTTCTAAAAAAGGATATATTTATATTTATATTGGTTTTATTTATTTTTCACCAATTGTTAAGGTTTCTTTAGCATTGCACTTTCTTTGTTAAGTTCATTTCTAAGTATTTTATTCCTTTTGATGCCGTTGTAAACAGAATTATGGTCAATTTCATTTTGTTCATTGTTTACATATAGAAATACAATTAATTTTTATATATTAATTTTGTCTTGCCACCTTGCTGAATTTGTTTAATATTAATTTAAATATTTTAGTATTAATAGTGAATTCTTTAGACTTTTTCCATATAAAAGATCATATCATCCTCGAATACCAAGAGTTTTACTTATTTTTTCAAACCTGATTGCCTTTTATTTATTTTTATTCCCTACTTGCCTTAGCTGGAATCTCTCATATGATGTTAAATGGAAGTGTCGAGTGGACACTTTATCTCACTCCTGGTTTTGGAAAAGCATCCCATCTTTCATCATTAAGAATGATGTTATCTGTGGGTCATTTGTAAATGTCTTTTTTCAGGTTGAGGAAGTTTCCTTTTACTACTAGTTTGTTGAGTTGTTTTTTTTTAAATCATGAAATAGTGTTGGATATTGCCAAATTATTTTCTGCATATATTGAGATGATCATGTGTTTTCTCTCTTTACTTGTATAGGTATGGTGTATTTCATTAATTGTTAAATCAGTATTCCATTCTTGGGATAAATCCAACTTGGTATGGTGTAAAATACTTTTTGAGTGTTTCTGGATTAATTTACTAGTGTTTTGTGGAGGATTCTTTTGTTCATAACAAATATTCATCTGCAGTTTTCTTGTAATGTTTTGTCTTGTTTTGTATCATAATAATATTGGTTTTACAGAATGAGTTTGGGAGTGTTTTCTTCTCCTCTACATTTTGAGAGAATTTGTGGAGGAGTGGTGTTAATTCTTTAAATTTCTTATAAACCTTACCTGTGATGCCATCTCGGTCTTGGCTTTACCTTGTGACATATTTTAAATTACTAATTTGTTTTATTTACTTGTTATAGGCCCATTTAAATTATTTCTTCTTCACTTAGCTTCAGAAGTTTGTTTCTCTAGGAGTTGTACATTTTATCTAAGTTAGCTAATTAGTTGACATACAGTTGTTCAAAATATTTCTTTACAATCCCTTTCATTTCTGCAAATTCAGTCCCAATGTACATTTTTTGTCACTGATTGTAGTAATTTTATTTTTCTACTTTTTTCTGGTTAGTCTATTTAAAGGTTTGTCAATTTTGATGATGCATTTAAATAACCAATATTAGTTTCAATGATTTTCTCAATTGTTTTTATATTACCTGTTTTATTCATTTCAAATCTAGCATTTATTACTTTCTCCCTTCTGCTTTAGGTTTAGTTTACTCTTATTTTTCTATTGTCTTACACAAGTCAGGTTATCGATTTGAGATATTTCTTATTTTATAATATAGACTTTTAAAACTAAAAGCCTATATTAACCACTGCTTTAGCTACATGTCAAGAGTGTATAACTTTTAAGCCAATAGAGGGGGAAATAGAATAATAAAAATATTCACTCCAATAGAAAGGAAGGAAGGAAAGAAAAAAGAAAAATAGGGAAAATGGGAGAAATAAAAGCATATAGTAAAATAGTAGATTTCAGGAAATAGAATCTTGTTCTGTATGGCAGTCAGTTGGATATATATATATGTATATATATATATGTATAAAAATTCACAGTTGTACACTTAATATTTCTATGTTTTATAAAGGTCATTCATACATTATTATGGTGTATTTAAAAACTCAAATAAAAAGTAATTATATCATGTGGAAATGGACTAAATATTCCAATTAAGACGAGCTTGTCCGACTGCTTAAAATCCAAACTACATGCTGTTTACTCGAGAATCTGAAAGGATATAGAAATGTTGAAAGTAAAAAATATGGAAAAGATACGTTATATGAATTCTAGCCAAAAATAAACCTGGTCTAACTGTATTAATCTTAGTTAAATTAATTTTAGGCCAAAAATATTTTTAGAAATAAAAAGAGGCACTACATTTAAAATGGTAAATTTATCAAGAAAATATAAAAACACTAAATATATATGTACCTAATATTATAATTTCAAAACATATAAAGCAAAATCCAACAAAATTATATAGAGAATTAGACAAATCTACAATCACGATTAGAGATTTTTATATGTCTTTCTTGGTAAACAATCAAGTAAACAACAATAAATAGTAAGAATATAGTCTTTGAGCACTATATTTAAAAACTTGATTGAAATGTTACATATAGAATATTACATCCAATAACTGCATAAAATGCATTTTCTTAAGCACACATGAGACATACATAAAAATTCATTATACATTGGACCATCAAACAAGTTTCAGCAAATTTCAGTGGACTTAAGTAATATAGAGTCAGTTATTTGACCACAGATGAAGTGAGAAATCAATTATGAAATGATACCTAGAAAACACTTATATGTTTGATAATTTAAAATACACTTCTAAATAATCAGTAAGTAAAATAATATATCATAATGAAAATTTTTAGAAACTATTTTAACTGAATGATAAGAAAAATATACTGCATATCAAAACTTGCATTATTCAGTGAAAATCATGCTCAGAAGGAAATTTGTACAGTCATATGAAAAGAATTAGAAAAGAAGAAAGGCTGTAATCATTGATCTAAGCATGTCTCGCAGAAAGTTAAAAAGAACACTAAATTAAATTTATTAAGGAGTTAGGATATACCAATGATAAGAATGGAGATTAATGAAATAGAAAACAATTGTACTATAGAGAGGATCAGTATAGCCAAAATTGGTTTATTTGAAATATAAAAAGAATTGACAAACTCCTGGCAAGACTAACCAAGAAGAAGGAGGAGAAAGAGAAAATAATATCAGTGTATGAGTTTGTTTTCAAACTGCTATAAAGATACTATCTGAGAATGGGTAATTTACAAACACAGGAGGTTTAATTGACTCACAGTTATGCATGACTGGGAAAGCATCAGGAAAGTTACCATCATGGCAGAAGGGGAAGCAGGCACCTTTTTCACAAGGTGGCAGCAGAGAAGTGAGGAGGGCAGGGGAAACTGCCATTTATGAAACAATCAGACCTCGTGAGAACTAACTTACTATAACAAGAACGGTATGGGAGAAACCATCCCCATGATCCAATCACTTCTCTCACTTGACACATGGGGATTACAGGTCCCTCCCTGGACACATGGAGATTACAGTTGAAGATAAGATTTGGGTGGGGGCACATAACCAAACCCTATCAATCAAGACCAACTAAAAGGCAGTATTATAGATTCTTCATATTTTAAGCCAATAGAGGGGGAAAGAAGCTATATATGTTATTATGGACAAATTAATGTCAATAGATTTTACAAATTAGAAAGAACCGGCCATACTAAATGGGCTAAAACTGGAAGCATTCCCTTTGAAAGCTGGCACAAGACAAGGATACCCTCTCTCACAACTCCGATTCAACATAGTATTGGAAGTTCTGGCCAAGGCAATCAGGCAAGAAAAAGAAATAAAGGGTATTCAATTAGGAAAAGAGGAAGTCAAATTGTCTCTATTACAGATGACATGATTGTACATTTAGAAGACCCCATCGCCTCAGATCAAAATCTCCTTAAGCTGATAAGCAACTTCAGCGAAGCCTCAGGATAGAAAATCAACGTGCAAAAATCACAAGCATTCCTATACACCAATAACAGACAAACAGACAGAGAAATCATGAGTGAACTCCATTCACAATTGCCACAAAGAGAATAAAATACCTAGGAATACAACTAACAAGGGATGTGAAGGACCTCTTCAAGGATAACTACAAATCACTGCTCGAAGAAAGAAGAGAGGACACAAACTGATGGAAAAACGTTCCATGCTCATGGATAGGAAGGATCAATATCGTGAAAATGGTCATACTGCCCAAAGTAATTTATAAATTCAATGCTATGCCCATCAAGCTACCATTGATTTTCTTTACAGAATCGGAAAAAAAACACCTTAAACTTCATATGGAACCAAAAAAGAGTCCGCATAGCCAAGACAATCCTAAGGAAAAACAAACAAACAACAACAACAACAACAAAACAAAGCTGAAGGCATCACGCTACCTGACTTCAAACTATACTACAAGGCTATAGTGTTCAAAAAAGCATGGTACTCGTACCAAAACAGAGATATAGACCAATGGAACAGAACAGAGGCCTCAGAAATAACGCCTCTACAATGATCTGATCTTTGACAAAGCTGACAAAATAAGGAATGGGGACAAGATTCCCTATTTAATAAGTGGTGCTGTGAAAACTGGTTAGCCATATGCAGAAATCTGAAACTTGATCCCTTCCTTACACCTTATACAAAAATTAACTCCAGATGGATTAATGATTTAAACATAAGACCTAACACCATAAAAGCCCTAGAAGAAAACCTAGGGAATACCATTGAGGACATAGACGTAGGCAAGAACTTAATGACTAAAACACCAAAAGTAATGGCAACAAAAGCCAAAATAGACAAATGAGGTCGAATTAAACTTAAGAGCTTCTGCACAGCAAAAGAAACTATCATTAGAGTGAACCAGCAACAAAGAGAACAGGAAAAAATTTTTGCGATCAATCCATCTGACAAAGGGCTGATATCCAGAATCTACAAAGAACTTCAATTTACGAGATAAAAACAAACAACCCCAACAAAAATTTGGTGAAGGACCCAAACAGGCATTTTTCAAAAGAAGACATTTATGCAGCCAACAAATATATGAAAAAAAGCTCATCACTGGTCATTAGAGAAATGTAAATCAAAACCACATTGAGATACCATCTCATACTAGTTAGAATGGCGATCATTAAAAAATCTGGAAACAACAGATGCTGAAAAGGATGTGGAGAAATAGAAACACTTTTACATTGTTGGTGGGAGTATAAATTAGTTCAACCATTGTGGAAGACAGTGTGGTGATTCCTCAAGGATCTAGAAATAGAAATTCCATTTGACCCAGAAATCCCATTACTGGGTATATACCCAAAGGATTAAAAATCGTTCTGTTATAAAGACACACGCATGCTTATTGTGGCACTGTTCACAATAGCAAGGACTTGGAACCAAACCAAATGTCCATCGATGACAGACTGTACAAAGAAAACATTGCACATATACACCATGGAATACTATGCAGCCATAAAAAGGATGAGTTAATGTCCTTTGCAGGTACATGGATGAATCTGGAAACCATCATTCTCAGCAAACTGACACAAGACCAGAAAACCAAACACCGCATGTTCTCACTCATAAGTGGGTGTTGAACAATGAGAAAACATGGACACAGGGAGGGGAACATCACACACTGGGGCCTTTTGGGGGGTGGGGGTTAGGGGAGGAATAGCAGGGGTGGGAGCATTGGGGAGGGATAACATTAGGAGAAATACCTAATGTACATGACAGGGGGATGGATGCAGCAAACCACCATAGCACGTGTATACCTATGTAACAAACTTGCACATTCTGCACATGTACCCCAGAACTTAAAGTATAATAACAATAATAATAAAATGAAGAACCAGCCAAATTATCGGACAATAAAACTTACTAAAACTGACACAAAATGTATGAGTCAGCAATGAAAAACCTTCCTACATAGAAAACTCCAGGGCTAGGTTACTTTGTCATTGAATTCTTCCAAACAAAAGGAAGAAATATCATGTCTTACATATCCTCTTTTAGAGATTACAAAAAAGGGAAATATTCCCTCATTCCTATCATGAGGCTAGCATAACCTTCCTCACAAAACCTGTCAAGGACTTTTGAGAAAGAGTAAATACAGGCCCATTTCATTCATGAGCACATTTTCAAAAATTCTAAATAAAATTTTAACAATACGAACCCAATAATACATAAAACAATAATATTCTGTGACCAAGTTGGACTTATTCCCAGTGAAATGGGATAAGTTCCCTCATCCTCCTCACAGGATGTGTAATAGGGGTTCAGGTTGCTTCTTCAGCACCCTGCTGCTCAAAGCTCTAGGGGAGCATACCGACAGGCAGGCTGTGGGGCTCTGACCCCACGGCAGAGGGTCTCCGACCACAAGGCAGCATCTAGTGGAGGATGTTTACAGCTCCTGAAGCCCCAGTGGGCATGTGTTACGGGTGTTCTTTTAGTTTTGCCATCTATAGGCGGCTTGTGTTAACCAGCTCAATTAGACCCTCCTCTTTGTCACAAGATCAGAGGGCTGTCTGTATCCTGGGTTCTTGCCTTTGTGTACCAGAGGACTCTGATCACACATGGGCTTGGAGAATGAGTGCATGGTTTTATTGAGTGGAAGTAGCTCTCAGCAGATAGGGTAGCTGGAAGGGAGATGGTTTTCCCTGGAGTCAGGTCACTAGGTGGCCTGGGCTTCGCCTAACTGCCCCAGCCAAACTCCACATGGCTCTGCCAGTAGATGGCCTGCCAACCCACAGGCATCTGCCAGTGTGCTCTTCACCTGGTGTGCTCCCCTGGACATCCTCTTGCCATCCAGCTGCTTGTGTCTTATTCCACGGGTGTGTTTCTCTTGACATACAGCTGCTTGTGTGCCTGCCTGCTAGGGTTTCGGGGTTTTTTATCAACACAGGATGGGGGCGTGGCAGGCAAGGGTGGTCTTGGGAAATGCAACATTTGGGCAGGAAATGACTGTCCTCACCTAGGTCCATGGGGGTTGAGCCCTAACCAGGGACCACACTCTCCTCTACCCAACACTTTCCTTCCCCATTTCTGTATCATTTAAAGGGACCACACTTTTCCCTTTGCAGCAATTCTGTATCACCAGGATGCCAACTTTACATAGGTCAGAAATCAATCAGAATTAATTCCATTCACTTCATACATAATAAAGAAAAAATCATATAACAATTTAAATAGAGACAGAAAAAATTATTTAAATTGATAGACGTATTTATGATAAAAACTATTAGCTAACTAGCAATAAAAGGGAACTTCCTATAACTGATAAAATATATTGGTACATAATAACCCACAGCAATTTTTGTATTTAATGGTGAAATGTTGAAAGCATTCTCTATTAGGTTGGAGATAAGAGTGCCCACTATCACCATTTCTATTTAATATTGTGCTGGATAATGCCAGTACATTAAGGGAAAAATAGAAAAAAAGAAATAAAAAGTATTATGATTGGAAAGAAAGATATAAAACAGTCATTTCCTACAAATATAAGTATTAACAAGTGAGTTTATAAGTTTTGTGGTATATAAAGTTAATATGTAAAACTCATACCAGTAATAGACAGAAATAGAAATAAAAGCATATAATTTACAATAGCATTGAAATGTCAAATGCCTAAAAATAAATCTAACAGTAATCTAACATAAGATATGTAAAGCCTCTATACCTAAAACTATAGATTATTATTGAGCGATATTAAAGAACACATAAAGAAATGAAAGGACACACCATTTTTCTAGGATCAAAAGATTCAACTTTAAATGCATGTCATTTCTTTCCAAACTTGAATATATTTAATGAAATCTTAGTTAAAGTCCCAAAAGGTTTTTGTGAAACTTGACAAGCTGATTCTAAAATTTATATGAAAATGCAAAGATGAACACAATCATAGAATTTGTTCCACAACACATGAAGGCTTGTAAAACATTTATTGAGCTTGATATCACTACAGAAATAGACAAGTAGACCAAAGGAATAGAACAGCAAGCCCAGAAACAAACTTAGGCATATTTGACCACTTGGTTTAAGGCCAAGCTGAAATTGCAGAGCAGTGGATGAGGGGCTGGTTTTTTTTTTTTTTTTTTTTTTTTTTTTTTTTTATTTTTTTTTTTTTTTTTTTTTTTTTTTATTTATATTTTTTTTTATTATTTTTTATTTTTTTTTTTTTTTTTTTTTTTTTTTCAAAAAAACAGTGTAGGAATAATTTCACAGCAATTTAGGAAGAAAAAAGAAATTTGATTGCAATTTAATGCCATATATAAAAAATTAATTTCAGAAGGAATGCAGATCTACATGTGAAAGTCAAGATTACAGAGCTTCTGGGAGATAACTGAATATTTTTATGACGCTGAGGTACATAAATATTTCTTAAACATGCTAAAAAACACTAAATAGAAAAAATTATAAATTTGATAAATTTAAGACCATCTATTCAGGAAACTATAAACAAAGGGAAAAGACAAGCTACAGAACATACTTTCAATACATTTATCTGACAAAGAATTGCCTGCAAATCTATAGAAAAAGGAGCATGACCATGCACTTCCAAAAACTACACAACCAAAGGACCAAAAACATGTGAAAAGTTAATCAACTTTCTTAGTTATTAGGAAAAAGCAAATTAAAACCACAATATGATTCCACAAAATGTCAATCCAACAAAATGCTAATATCAAGTGTTGGCAAGGATATGGGTTAACCAAAACCCTCAGACAGTGCTAAGGGGGAATGTATATTGGTACAACAACTTTGCATAACTATTTGGATCTTCCACTAATTTAAAAGCTTCTATCGGCTGGGCGTGGTGACTCATGCCTGTAATCCCAGCACTTTGGGAGGCAGAGGTGGGCAGATCACCTGAGGCCAGGAATTCATGACCAGCCTAGACAGCATGGTGAAACTCCGTCTCTACTAAAAATGCAAAAAATTAGGTGGGTGTCGTGGTGGGCATCTGTAATCCCAGCTACTCAGAAGGCTGAGGCAGGAGAATCCCTTGAACCTAGAAGGCAGTGGCTGCAGTTAGCCAAGATCTCATCACTGCACTCCAGCTTTGGCAACAAGAGCAAAACATTGTCTGAGAAAAAATAAAAATAAAAATAAAAATAAATAAATAAAAGTATCTATACCCCATGACCCAGCAGGGGTATAATCTTTGTAGATATGTGTGCATATGGACACCAACAAACATGTACGAGACTATCCGTAATAGCATTATCTAAATAGCCACAAACTGGAAATAACCCAAATGTTCATTAACAGTGGAATGTATAAGTAAATCATGGTACTTTCGTAGAAAATAAAATATTATATAGCAGTGATCCTCAAAGTGGGGTTCTTCAACCACCAGGACCAGCATCACCTGGGAAGTAGTTAAAAGTGCAAATTCTTGAGCCCCATCCTAAGCTAACTAAACCAGAAACTGTAAATTGGGGCCCCAGAAATTTGTGTTTTAACAAACCTTCTGGGTGATTCTGATACACTCTCAAGTTTGACAATCACTACCCTACAGCAATGAAACGAATGAACTGCGGCAACATGCATGAATCTCACAAATACAATGTTGAACATGAGAAGCCATATATAATATGCACTACATGATTTTATTTATATAAAGCTTTAAAAATTAAGCAAAACTAAACGATAGTGTTGGAGGACACATGCCAAGGTAGTAAAATTATGTAAAGAAATCAAGAATATACTTACCATAAAAACTGACATACTCGTTACCCCTAGGTGAGGAAGGAGCAGGTAGAGATTTAAAAGTACCTTGATGGGGATTATGGGGCTGGTGGCAAATTTCTATTTCTTTATCTGGGTGGTGGTCACTTAAATGTTGTGTGTGATAATTCATTTAGTTGTATACTTTGTTTTGTCTGCTTTTCTATTCTCTCTCTCTCTGTTTTCCTCTCTCTTTCCACCCTGTGTGTGTATATATGTGTATATATATATATATATATATATATGAAACATATAATGTGTGTGTGTATATATATATATACACATATATATAATATTTCACAATAGACATTTTAAAGTTGTTTGGAAGGCATAAGTTATTTTTTGGGGGGGAAACCCCAACTTTTTACTCTAGAAATTTCCTTTTAGAAACTGGTTATATTCCCGAGAAGGGTCTTTAAATCTCTTGCCTGGGAGGCCTAGGTCTGGCTTCCCATGTTCAGAAAACTGAGTGCGGCAAGAGGCTTTTCCTTACATGTGATATTTGCTTACCTAATATGTTGCTGCTTTTATCTCTTCTTTTATTATTTATTTGCCTCTTTGGGTTTATACCTTTACACAATTCCCCTTACTGTTGCTTTAGTGAAATTTCAGAAGGGAGCAAAAGTAATTACGTGCTTTCAATTTGCCATCCTTGCTTGGAAGCCCTCTGTCCTCAGGGCTTCATTTTATACGGTGGGAGACTTCCCAAGAAGACTCATTTTCCATCTTCATAACATATTATATATTATATGACAATACATTCCCATTGAGAAAAATATCATAAATCAAATTACAAATTAATTTAACCGTGTTACTATTATTGGATATATAGCACCCTCCCCATTTTCCCTGATTATGAATCATGCTGCAATGGACAGCTTTGTGATTAAACTTTTGTCTGCAATCCTGATCATTCCCTTAAGATACATTTCAATAAATATATCAAAGAACACAAACATTTTGTCATTTTTTCCAGTAAATTGAATCTTTTATTGACTTTTTCTGATTATAGACGTTATACATGCTTATTGTAAAAATTTTCAGACAACAAAGAAAAGTAGGAGAAAGAAAGCAAAAATCATCCTCAATCTCACAAGCTAGTCCTAAAGATAACGACTGTCAACATTTTGGTATATTTTTCCACAAATATTCACAAATGCAAATATAGATGAAAAGAAATCAATTTTTATAATTTACATGTTTTTCTTAATAGTTTGCCAGAGACATTTAAATACCTATCCAGTAGATTTTTTGGAATGACAGAAATGTTCTATTCTGCACTCTCCAATGCAGCAGCTACTAATCACATGTGGCTAATGGGACTGAGGAACTGGATTTCAACTTTTATTTAACTTTAATTAATTTAAATTTAGATATTGCTATTGGCTACCATATTGGACAACCCAGGTATATAAAATCTACATATTCATTTAATAATTTGTAGAGTACTTCATTGTATTAATACACTTTTATTTAACTTTAATTGATTTAAATTTAGATATTGCTAGTGGCTACCATATTGGACAACCCAGGTATAAAAAATATACATATTCATTTAGTAATTTGTAGAGTACCTCATTGTATTAATACACTGTAACTTGTTGAACTAATACCTAACTGGTAGACATATGTTGCTTACAATTTTTGCTATTATAAGCAACATTTCAATGAATGTCCCCAAAAATGAATATATTGGAAGAATACTGAGGTAGTTTCATTTGGTGGTATATTATCAATTCATACTCTTTTGCCAGATCTCTATGTAATTAATTTGATTGCTTTTATGATTCAGTTATGGGAATATTTTGCTGTACTTGGATAAATATTTTCTTAACTTTAATATTCTGAGTATTTCCTTTTGGGAAAATTTTCTTAGTGTTCAGCAATATTCCAACACTAGTTCCCTAGCATGAATGAATACAATGTTTTTATTCCATACCAATTATAAAACACTCACTAACACTTTTGATGACAAGAAATGGATCTTCTAGGAAATTAGCCAGCCTTACGTTATTAGTGAAATTTTCAGGGATCCAACTTTATGTGGATACTTTAATATATATTTTTTCCTTTATAGTGTAGCTGTTTTATTTTGTTTTGCATTTTTCTTAATTTCGAAGATTAGCATGCATACAAGAGTATAAGAAAATGTATGTACAGTTGAAGGAACATTCCTGTACCTACCAACCAGTCTAAGAAACAGAATATTACTCTACTCCAGAAGCCCAACGCATGACCTTCTGTCATCATATTTCCCTCACATTCCCCAAGAGATTAACACTTGAATTTTGTGATAAACATTCCTTGATTCTTCAAAGATTTTAGCATTTAAATATGGATCCTTAAAAAAAAAAGCAACCTATACTTTTGTCTGTTTTTGAAATTTATAGACACAGAACAATATGTATTCTTTTGTGTCTGTCTTCTTTCACTCAAATTATGTTACATTATTGATGATATTGTTTTATATAAAAAAATAACAGATACAATGAAGTGCACAAAATACACTACTTTTTTTTTCTTTTACTGGTGTGCCTGTTTATTTTTTTCTTTTTCTTTGCCTATGTTCTTTTTTTAAATTATTATACTTTAAGCTCTGGGGTACATGTGTAGATCATGCAGGATTGTTACATAGGTATACACAGGCCATGTTGGTTTGCTGCATCCATCCCCCTGTCATTTACATTAGGTATTTTTTCTAATGTTATAATACACTACTTTTAATTGCATGTATCAATGGTTTTTGAAAATTCATACAGATACCCATCTAACTGTCATTCTGATAAAGAAGATTTGCAGCACCTTAGAATATGTGAGCTTTGCTGTCCATTATCCCCCCAATAGAGACTACTATTTTGGTTTCTACAAATTAATGGTTAGTTTTAACTGTTTTTGAAGTCCATATTAATATAGTCATACAGTATGTGGTCTTTGGAGCCTGGCTTCTTTTGTTTACCTTTATGCGTGAGATTCATCCATGTTGTTGTGGTGTCATTAATGTGCCTTTTATTATTAAGTAGTTTTGCCTTGTATGAATATACTACCATTTGTCAGTTTTTTTGATGGTGAGTACTAACTGTTGGTTTTAATTTGGCTATTATAAATAAAACTGTTGTAAGCAATCTTGTATTTGCATTTTGGTGGGTATATACATTCATTCTTCGGGGAAAATATGTCCAGGAATGAAATTGCTAGGTCATAATCCATAAAGTAGGTAGATGATTAGCTTTGGCAAATACTTTCAGCTTTCAAAAGTGGCCATACAATTTTACATTTCCAGGAGGAGTATAGGAGAAATCCAGTTCTTCTACATCTTTTTCCAACAGTTAGTATTGTCAATATTTTAAATTAGAGTCAGTCTACTGGATAGCATCTGGTTGCAGTATTACTATGCATTTCAATAATGACAATTGTTTGATGATGAGCACCTTTTAAAATGCTAATTAGTCATTATCCAACTGGTCATATCCTCTTTGTAAAGTGTCTCTTTAAGTTTGCTGCCATGCTTTTGTTATGTTTTCTTTTTCTTATTAATTTGTGTGTTTTCTTTATTTATACTTGATAAGGGTCATTTGTCAGATATATGCATTGCAGATACCTTTTGCAATCCTCTAACTTACTTCTCCATTTTATTAACGACTTATTTTTAAACAGTCTTACTAATATACAATTCACACCCTATTCAATTTACTCCTTTCTAAGAAAGTGTACAACTCAAAGGGTTTTAGAGTTGTGCAACCATCAACACAATAAATTTTGGGACATTCGCATCACCCCAAAAAGAAATTTTGTACCCATTAGCAGTCACTCTCCATTATCTCCCAATTCCCATATAATCTTTATGTTTCTGTAGATTTGCCTTTTCTGGAAATTTCATGAAAATAGAATCATATAATATGTGTTTTTTTGTCACAGACTTCTTAGAATAAACAAGGTTTATCCATATTATAGCATACATTAGTACTTCATTCCTTATAGCTGAGTAATAATCCCTTGTTTGGATATGCCATATTTGGTTATCCATTAATCCATTGAAGGATATTGGAGGCTTTTCCACTTTTTAGCTGTTATGAATAATTTGTTTTCCATTCTCTTGTCAAAGGATACTTTATTTTTAGTTTTTGAATATCATGAATAAAGTTTTAGTTAACCTTCTCTATACATGATTTTGTGGACATATGTTTTAATTTATTTTGGGAATATACCTAGATAATATTTTGACTCTACGTTTAACTGAGGAACTGTCAAACTATTTTCCAAACTATCTGGATCATTTTACATCTTCACTAGCAATATATGAAGGTTCTAAGGTCTCTATATCCTCATTAAGACTGTTACTGTCTTTTAAAAAAATTATAGGCATCTTAGTTGATGTGAAGTGGTATCTTATTGTGGTTTTGATTTGCATATCTCTGAGGGCTAATGATGTTGAGCATCTTTTCATGTATTTATTGGCCATTTGTATGTCTTCTCTGGAGAAATGTGTATTCAAATTATTTGCCCATACTTAATTGGGTTATTTCTCTTCTTATTGTTGAGTTGTAAGAATTGCTTGTATATTATGGATACAAGGCCTTTGTCAGATATATGATTTGTCCTTTCTCTTTCTTTATGGTGTACTTTCACAAACAAAGGTTTTTAACTTTTATGATGTTAATTATTATATTTGAATAGTTTTTAATGTCAATAAAGTCTAGTTTTTTGTTTTTAAATTATTATTGTTTTTGGGGTCCTAAAAGATCTTTGTCCATGCAAGGTTATTAAGTTGTTTCCTTATGTTTTCTTTTAGAGCTTTTTAGTTTTACTTTTACATTTAGAAATATGATACATTCTGAATTAATTTTTCTGTATAGTATGGGGTTGTCAGGGTAGCCTATTTCTGAGTTCCATTTTCTTTCATTAATGTACTTATCTACCTTTCTGCCAATGCCACAGCATTCTAGATTACTATAGTTTTACTGTAAATTTTATAATCTAACAAATAGTGTAAATCCTCCAACTTTGTTCTTCTTCAAGATTTTCTTGGTTATACTAGATCCCTTACATTTTTATATAAATTTTAAAGTTAGCCTATCAATTTTAATAATCTTCCTGGGAATTTCATTTAGATTGTATTAAATTTGTAATTCAATTTGATTACAACTGATATTTTAACAATGTTGAGTCTTCCAATTCAAAAACATGATATAATGCTCAGTTTATTTATGTCTATTCTCAGCAATGTGTTGAAGCTTGCATTGTAGAATGCTTGTATATCTTTCATTAGACTTAGTCCTATTTTATTTTTTCTTATATGTATTATAAATGTCAAAAATAAAAGTTTTTCAATATTTTTGTTTCCAGTGTATGTAAATACAAGTGATTTTTGTAGACTGATTCTGTGTCGAACCACCTTGCTAAACTATCTTATTTATTCTAATGATTTATCTACAGTTGCTTGTCCATATGCTTGGTGTACTACATTGTGAATAATGAAAGCTTTGCCTCTTCCTTTCCAGTCTGTGTGACTTTTATATTTATATTTTATTTTCAATTTGTTTTCGACTGTTCTGGCTAGGTTCTTCAGTACAATGTTGAATAGAAATGATAATAATGGATGATTTTGTCTTTTTCATGAATTTAAAGGGAATGCCTTCAATTGTTTTACGAATAAGTATAGTCTTTTTATAAAGGATTTTTGCAGATATAACTTGTTAGATGATTTTCTTTTTACTTTTAGTTTTCACAGAATTTTTCAAATTAATGAATGCCAAATTTTACCAAAAGTGTTTTCTACATCTGTTGAGATGTTCAATTATTTTTCCTTTATAAATATTTAATACGATAAATTGCATTATTGCCATTAAACTAAAAATTTGTATTCCTTGAATAAAAACATTTTTGCCATGGTACACTCTTTCTTTCTTTCTTTCTTTCTTTCTTTCTTTCTTTCTTTCTTTCTTTCTTTCTTTTTTTAAATTTCTGAATTTGGTTTATTACTGTTTCCTTTATGATTTCTGTATCTCAGTTTATAAATGAGATTGGCTTGGGATCATTAATGTGAGATTGGAATTAATTTTTCTTTGAATGTTGGATATTATTCATTGATAAAACCTTGTGGATCTGGAGTTGACATTATAGGCACATTTTTGAATGATTCATTTACCCAAGGATTACAAAACTATTCAGGTTTTCTTTTTTTTTTTGTTTGTTTAAATTTTGGTAAGTTATAGCTATTTCTTAGAAAAAAAAATTGTGATTTATACAGGTTGATAAAATTTGTCAACATAATTTAATTATATATTTTAAAATTTATTTTATTGTCTATCCATAGTTAGGTAAACCATTTCTTTCTTAATATTCATTATTTTTGACTTGTATCTTATTTTTCCTAGATCAATCTTGGTAGTTATTTTGTTAAGTTTATTAGTCTTTTCAAGGAATCATCTTTTGTTTTAATTCATTATGATCTCTATCGTTTACTTTTTCATTTTATTGATTTATGCTCTTTTAAATTATTATTCCTTTTTCCTATAGTATATGGGTTTGCTTCTTGACTTTTTAATAATTGCCATTCTGGCTGGTGTGTGATGATAGCTCATTGTGGTTTTGATTTGCATTTTTCTAATAATCAGTAATGTTGAGCTTTTTAAAATATGTTTTTTGGCAGCATGAATATCTTCTTTTGAGAAGTACCTTTTCATGTCTTTTGCCCATTTTTTAATGGGGTTCTTTGTTCTTGTAAATTTAAGTTCCTTATAGACTCTATATACTATATCTTTGTCAAATGGATAGATTGAAAACCTGTTCTCCCATTTTGTAGGCTGTCTACTAACTCTGATGATAATTTATGTTGCTGGGCAGAAACTCCTTAGTTTAATTAGGTTTCATTTGTCAATTGCTGCTTTCATTGCAATTACTTTTCGTGTTTTCTTCATGAAATCTTTGCCTGTGTCTATATCCTGAATGATTTTGCTTAGATTTTCTTCTACGGTTTTTATGTTGGGTTTTATGTTTAAGTCTTTAATATATCTGGAGTTAATTACTGTGTAAGTTGTAAGGAAGGGGTTCAGTTTCAGTTTTCTGAATATGGCTAGCCAGTTCTCCCAGTACCATTTATTAAATAGGAAATCCTTTCCCTATCACTTGTTTTTGTCATGTTTGTCAAAGATCAGCTGTAGGTGTGAGGTCTTATTTCTGAGTCCTTTATTCTGTTCCATTGGTCTACACATCTGTTTTTGTACCTGTGTAATTTCAAGTAGCATGCCTTCATGCTCACTAATTTTTTTTTCTCCTTGACCCATTCTAATATGAAAAGTCTCTGATTCATTCTTCACTATGCCAATTGCACTATTCAGCTCCACAATTTCTGCTTGATGCTTTTTAATGGTTTCAATCTCTTTGTTAAATTTATCTGATAGAATTCTGAATTCCTTCTCTGTGTTCTCTTGAATTTCTTTGAGTTTCCTCAAAATAGCTATTTCAAATTCTCTGTCTGAAATTTCACATATCTCTGTTTCTACAGGATTTGTCCCTGGTGGTTAATTCAGTTCATTTGATGAGGGCTTGTCTTCCTTAATGGTGCTGATGCTTGTGGATGTTCATTGGTGTCTGGGCATTGAAGAGTTAGGTATTTATTATAGTCTTCATTGTCTGGGTTTAGTTGTACTCATCCTTTTTGGGAAGGTTTTTCAGATATTTGAAAGGACTTGGATGTTGTGATCAAAGTTGTGTCTGTGTTAGGGGGCACCCCAAGCTCAGTAATGCTGTTTCTTGCAGACTTATAGAGGTACCACCTTGGTGGTCTTGGACCAAATCTGGGAGAATTCTCTGGATTACTAGGCAGAGAATATTGTTCTTTTTCCATACTTTCTCCCAAACAAATGGAATCTCTCTCTCTCTGTTCTGATCACCTAAATTTGGGGTCAGTGACATAAACACCCCTGTGACCACCACTGCTATGACTGTGCTGAGTCAGATTAGAAGGAATCACAGCTCTAGGTCTTACCCAAGTCCTGCTCTAACTACTCCCTGGGTACTGCCTATGTTCACCCAAAACCTTGCAGCTCTACAACTAGCAGGTGACAAAGCTATTCAGGCCTGTATCCTTCCCTTCATGGTGGCAAGTTCCTCCAAGCCTCAGAGGAGTCCAGAGGTGCCAACCAGGATTCAGGAACTAGAAGAGTCAAAAATCCTAGAATTCTACTTGATGTTCTATTATACTGTTGCTGAGCTCACACTCAAACAACAAGATTCAGTCTTTCTCACTTTTGCCTCTCCTTTCCAAAGACTGAAGAGTTTAACCCCATAGCCACTACCACCACAGGCCATGGGGAGTACTGCCAGACTACTGCTGATGCACCTTTAAGTCCCAAGGGCTCTTAAGTCTGCTTGTGGTGAATGCTACCTGACCTTGGAATCACCCTTCAGGGCAATAGGCTTCCCTCTGGCACAGGGCATGTCTTGAGATGCCATTCAAGAGTCAAGTCCTGGAATCAAGGACCCCGAGAGCCAGTTGGTGCTCTACCTCTCTGTGGCCATGCTGATACCTAAAATGGAAGACAAAGTCCACTTTACTTTTCCCTCTGCTATTCTGAAGCAGGACTTGTACATCATAACCACCTCATCTCAGAATGTCCTGAGTCTCACCTGAAACCAGCTGGGTATTAATGCTGGTTATTCAGGCCCCAAGAATTCTTTAGTTAGCAAGTGATGAATGTTTCCAAGACTGAGTCCTTCCTTTCAAGGCAGTGGGTTTCCTTCTGGCCCAGAATGTGTCTAGAAATGCTGTCCAGGAGCTAGTGCCTGGAACTGGGGCCTCACAACTCTGTCCAGTTCCCTGTCTTGCTATGGCTGATCTGGTATACAGGATACAAAACAAAGTCATACCACATTCCTTTTACTCTCCTCAAGCAGAATGAAGGAGTCTCTTTTGTAGCTGTGAGTTGTTTAGCCTGGGTTTAGAAGGGTGATGCCAGAACTCCCTTAGCTTCCACAGCTGATGTCTCACTAGGCCACGTGCTTCCATAATCCATTTTCTCTGTGACCAGTTCAGCACTAGGACTCACCTAAGAGTTGTGATCCTTATGGCCTAGACTGCCTTTCAAGTTTATTTAGAGACCCAGACCACTTTAACCTGTGGTGACTAGCTTAGCCCTGGCTAGGGCTGATGTAATTGCTCTCTCCGTGGGCAACGTCAGCTGAATTTATTCTTGTCTTCCTTTCTGCTCTAACAGGACAGCACTGAGTTCAATGCCTTGTGACTGCTGTATTCTTCCTCCCCCAGCACCCAGAGATGCTCTCAGCACCATTCTGTCACTGCTGAGAGGTGGTGGATGAGTGGCATAAGCAATTCAAGACTGTTTTTCTCTATCGCTTCGGTGCTTCTTTCAGTGATATGGAGTTAAAACCAGGTACTGTGAGGGTTCATCACATTTTTGCTTCTTATGAAGGTGTTTCTTCCATCTAGATAGTTGTTAAATTGGTGTCCTTGAAAGAGAGATGATCAGTGAAGCCTTCTATTT
>NW_016107504.1:2438484-2482539 GCF_001604975.1 Cebus imitator
TTGGTATTCTCTGAGTTTCCTGAATCTGTGGGTTCGTTTTTATTTCAGTTTTGACAAATTTTCCTCCATTGTTGCTTCAAATATTTATTCTGTTATTTTTTTTGGGGGGGTGGTCTTTCTTCTTTTTCTGGCATTCCTATTCTGTGTATTTACACCTGTTGTTTTTGACTCACCGTTCTGAGATATTTCTTTCTGTTTTGCATTGTTTTCTCTTTACGGATTTCAGAATTGCTAATGAGACTATCAAAGGAATTC
This sequence comes from Cebus imitator, assembly GCF_001604975.1. Lineage (NCBI taxonomy): Eukaryota > Metazoa > Chordata > Mammalia > Primates > Cebidae > Cebus > Cebus imitator. The sequence continues at coordinate 2,438,740 of NW_016107504.1, forward strand.
TTCATTTCTGTTACAGAAATTTGTTACTTCTAGCATTTCTTTTTTATTATTTCTTAGAGTTTTTGTCTCTCTCCTTATATTATCTGTTCTTTAATGTTGTCCAACTTTTTATTAGAGTTCTTATATTAATTACAGTTGTTCTAAATTCCTGGCCTGATAGCTCTATCATCTTTGCCATATATGAATCTGACTAATGCTCGCTCTGTTTCTTCAAACTTGTTTTTTTTGTCTTTTGGTATGCTTGTTAATATATTTTTTTTAAGCCAGGCACAATGTACTGCTTAAAAAGAACTGAAGGAAATAGGCCTTTAATGTGAGATTTTATGTTTATTGAGCTAGGGTTTAGGCTGTGTTAACTGTTTGCTATAAATGTACATTTGGAAGTTAAACTTTTTCTAGTGTCCTTGTTTTTGTCTCCCCTATTGTCTTTGGGTTTTCCTTAGAGAATTCTTAAATATCATCTGAAGCACAGAGTTATTTCAGTTCTATTTCTGTATTATTATATATGAGTTCTATTGCTGTGGTGGTGGGTAGGTGGAGGGAAACAATCTATATTTCCAAGATTAGATCAAAATCTTTTTAGTAATCTTGTACTGCTGGCCTGTGGCCTTCACAAGTGCTTCTGAGGTTTTTGTTTGTTTTTCTTTTTAGGATAGTCAGGAAGGCTAGAGGGTACTGAAGTTGGACATTTCCCTTCCTCCATGTGGAAGGTAACAAAAGCTGGAGGTGGATATTTTCCTTTTTCCCAAGTTGGTTAGCCTTTGTAAAGCTCTGGTAGATCAGACTCCAGTAAAATAGTTTCTCTTGAGGCCAGCCCTTGTTAAGAAAAGAAAAACACTCTGAGCATATTTTTAAATGGTTACTTTATCTTTTGTCTTACCAGAAGCATGAGTCTAAAAAGAGTTACTGATTTTCATTTTTTTCAGTTTTTTTTTCTTGTTTTGTGAATGAGAAAGACATATCTCAAACTCCATACATGCTAGACTGGAAACCAGAAGTCCACTCATTCTTTTGTTAAAGGTGTATAGTACTCCACTGTATTAATATAATATAGTTTATACAAGGATTAGCCTACGTATGGTCATTTGTATTGTTTTGAATAATTTCCAATTACAAACAATGTATATGAATAACCTTGTGTGAATGATTTTTGCATTGCTGGAAGTGTGCCTCTAGGTTAAATTTCTAGAGTTTTAATTCGGGGTCCAAAGATAAATGCATATATAGTTCTATTACATGTCTCCCAAATACTTACTAGAATTGTTATACTAATCTGTGACTCTTAATTAGGACTTCTAGTATATGGTAATTCTAGTGTATTTAGATTTGTTTTTACATTATATTTCTGTTTTTCTTGTCACTTCTTTGTTTGCTTTATTGACGATCTTCTTTTGAAATATTAATTATTTTTGTCATTTTTATTCTTTTGTTTGTATGGAAGTTATTTTCTTTTTATTGTGATAAAATAAAACACCTTAAATTTCCCATTTTAACCATTTTCAAGTGTACAGTTCAATAGTGTTAAGCATATCTACATTTTTGTGTAACATATCTCCAGAACTTTTATAAAACTGGACCTCTATACCTATTAAACTCTAATATTCTCTCTTCTCTCCCTCTGGCCCTTGGCAACCACCTTTCCACTTTCTGTTTCTATTATTTTGATTACTTTAGATACTTCCTATGAATGGAATTATACAGTATTTTTGCTCTTGTGACTGGATTGTTTTGCTTAGCCCAATGTCCTCAAGGTTCATCCATGTTGTAGCACATGATAGGATTTCCTTCTTTTCTACGTCTACATAATATTCCACTGTATGTGCATATCACATTTCCTTTATCCATTTATCTGTCAACAGACATTTGTGTTGCTTTCATCTCTTGGCTATTATGAAGAATTATACAATAAACATGTGTGTTAAATTATTTCTTCAAGATCCTGCCTTGAATTATTTTGGAAATGTTATTTTAATGTATCCCCCAAAATTCACATTTTAGAAACTTAATCCCCAATACAACAGCGTTGGGAGGTGTGGTCTTAGGGAGGTGCTTAAGTCATGAGGGCTCTACCCTCATGAATGGATTAATGCCCTTGTAAAAGGGCTTGGGGGAAGGCCTTTATCTCTTTTTTTTTTTTCCTTCTGCCTTCTACCATGTGACAACATAGCATTCTTCCCCTTTGGAGGATGCAGCACTCCAAGGGTCATCTTGGAAGCAGATACCAGATTCTCACCAGACATCAAAGCTGCAAGCACTTTGACTTTGGGCTCTCAAGCCTCCAGGACTGTGAGAAATAAATTTATCTTAATTATAAACTACTCAGCTTCTGATATTCTGTTGTAACACTACAAAGTTTACCAAGACAGAATATACATCCAAAAATGGCATTACTGGATTACATGGTAATTTATATTATTTTTAATTTTTTGAGGAACATATTTCTGTTTTACGTAATGGTTACACTATTTCACATTCCCATTAGCAGTGCACAAGGATTCCAATTTGTCCACATCCTCATCAACGCTTGTTTTCTGTTCTTTTGATAGCGACCATCCTAATATGTGTGCGGTAATATCTCATTAAAGTTCTAATTTGCATTGCTGTTATGACTGCTGATGTTGACCATCTTTTCACATGCTTGTTAGCCATTTGTACATCTTCTCAAATGTATTGTATTCTTACTTTTATAGTTTTTACCCTAGAAACTGTAAACCACATATTTAACATTTTTTATCTTTCTTGCATCTCAGGCCTTCTGTCTTGTTCCATTCCCCTATCTAAATTGCATCCTTGAAATTATATATTTGAATTTCTTTGAATGAGGAATTACTGGTTACATATCTTTTTTTGATTGAAAAATCATTATTCTCGTTCTTCAAAGGTATTTTAATGTGTAAAATTCTACTTTTACAGGTTATTTTTTCTATCAGCGTATTAAATATTTCTGATTAATTTTAAAGTCTTCTCTTTATCTTTGACATTTTGAAATTCATGCTATGTCAAGGTATGGATTTCCGTTGTATTCATTTTGTTTGGGAATCATCAGGTTTCTCGAATCTGTGTATTGGTAACCTTGATCACCAAACCTAACTTCTGGAAGTTCTCTGCCATTATCTCATGTGTTATTTCTAGCCTAGTTTCTCTCTCCTCTCCTATCTCTCTTATTCAGCTTCAATCGGAAACGTGTTAGATATTCTGTCTTCCGGCTTTCTTACTCTCTTTTTCATGTTTTCCATATTGTTTTTTGGATAGCATTTTAGAAAATTTCTTCAATTTATTTGGTTACAGATATCTGTCTTTGGTTTTGTTTGATCTGCTGTTAAATCTGTCCATTGAGTTTATAATCTCAATTACTATATTATTAATGTTTTGAAGTTCTATTAGATTATTTTTTAAATTGCCATGTTCATTACTTATTTTTAAACATTTTTTATTTTTGTAACATATTAAGTATACTTGCTTTATGTTCTGTGTCTTATAGTTTCAAGATTTGAACATTAGATATGTTTTTCGGTTTGATTCTCTTTCTCTTCTGCTGCCTTTTATGGTGCTTCATTCTTAACCATTTCAGCATAGAGATTTTTGACTGTCAATCACTTACTTGCTTTGAATTTTCATCAGTGGAAATTAATTGATGCGTAGGTGAGCATCTACAGAAAATATTTGGGTTACATATTTGAGATGTGTGGGGATATCAATAGTATAAAACCACTTTAATTAATATTCTGTTTTAATTTTTGGATATTCTTGGTAAAAGATATTGTATATGTAAACCTACTTGAAGCTTTCTTCTGTTTATGAGTTCTCAGAAACTATTTTTCTATCATCACTTAGCACCAAGATTCGAGATCATCTATTTTCTTTTTGGTCCATTTCAGAGGCCAATTTTTATGTGAATTACTCTTAAATAGGGTTCAAACATCTGGGATTCTAAATTTATGGAAAGATTTTTAAATTGATTGATCACTTTAGGGGCTCCTCAACTTTGTCTTCTGTTCCCCAACTCCTTTAAGTCTTCAAAAATAATGTTTAATTTCATCTAGTTTGGAAAATGTTATTAACATAAAAGCTTCAGTGCTGTATGTAACTTTCTGGGTAGTTATATTTTTTATTTAATCCCTGGACTAACAATTCCTCACTTTTTGTGAGCTCATAAAATGTGTTAACAATCATTGAAAAATAATTGACCCATTATTTTTGTTGTTTTTCAGATAGAAGATCGGTCTGCGCATGTAGTCTGTCATGTTGCTTTCAAGAGGACAAGAAAAATAGTGGTTTATATGTTTTTCTATATTCTGTGTGCACCAAAAAATATTCTACTACTGTTTTGGTGGTAGACGTATTTTCATTTTGTGGTAGTAATGGTTGACAGTACAGTTGATACAAAAGGACTAGAAACAAAATATCAATAATGAAAAGCAAATACATTCCATTATAGTTGTTATTATCAATTTTTTCCTGTTTCCTTGAAGATCAGATTACAAGAGTTAATTTTGAATTCATTTGGCATTATTCATTGCTTCATTTTTTAAAAAGAAAGCCTTTAAATACATCTTTCTTTACCAGTGTACTTGAAGAAATTTTATCAAAACCTTCAGCATTATCTTTCTGCAGAGCTGAGATAAAATGAAATGCATTTTGGCAATTTCTATGAATTATAGGGCTTAGTATTTCAAAGTGCAAAGGTGAATTGTGATGAGTGAAGTATCTCTATCATCTGCTTAAAAATTTATCTGTCTTTCTGATTAGAGGAGAATCAACTTTTTTTGACAGTGATGCTTTGAAAATATGGAATGGTCTATATTCTGCAAAGTTATCTTTAGGGTTTAATATTCTTTAGTGATATAATAATTTTCAAAGTCCTGAATTTTTTTCTACAAAAAGTTAATTTGTCAGATGCTTGTCAAACAATGCCATAATGTGAAGTAAAAGGTTATTCTCAGTTAATCTTTACAATTTCTGAATTTATGACATTTTTCTGCTTTTTAATTTATATTGAGTTCCCCAAATATTTCATTTATTTATTTATTTTTTAAATTTATTTCTTTATTTTAAATATTTGTGGGTATATGGCAGGTGTGCATATTTGTGGATTACATGAGCTCTTTTGATACAGGCATGCAATGCATAATAATCACATCAGGGTAAATGGGGTTACTGATCACCTCAAGCATTTATTCTTTGTGTTACAAATAATCCAGTTATACTCTTTTAGTTATCTAATAATGTACAATTAAATTATTTTTTATTATAATCTCTCTGTTGTGCTATCAAATTCTAAGTCTTTTTTATTCATTCTTTCTATCGTTTTGTATCCATTAAACATCCCATCTCTCCCTCACTCCCCTAAATCTTAATAAAAATTTTTATTATATCTTTACATTATAGAAAAGTATTTCATATACTATTACAATACAAAATTTCTGCTAATTTATACTTAGAATAAAGAATTAATTTTTATAGTTAACAATAATTTTTTGTTATTTGTGGATAGGTGAGATACTCTTCAGATATGAAGTTATATTAGTTTAAATGTTATTTTAGACATAAACGAAGTACGTTTCAAAGAAAAATAATTTAATATTTTGAAAGATCCAAAATCAATGCTAAGATTTCCAAATCTAAAACAAACACCATCATTATATAATATCATAATTTATACAATGTGAATGATGAAATCAAACTTATATTCATTTCTGTCTACCACCTCATACTTACAGCTAAGGCTTTTAATACTTCCACAAGTCAAAAGCACAATATTCAAGTATTATAGAATTTGAAAATATTAAGAATTTTTTAAATGTCTTATCCAGTTCTGTGAGGAAGGTAGTTTGATGGGGATAACATTGAATCTATAAATTACTTTGGTCAGTGTGGCCATTTTCCCAATATTGATTCTTCCTAACCATGAGCATGGAATGTTTTTCCATCTGTTTGTGTCTTCTCTTATTTCCTTGAGCAGTGGTTTGCAGTTCTCCTTGAAGAGTTCCTTCACGTCCTTTGTTGGTTGTATTCCTAGGTATTTTATTCTCTTTGTAGCAATTGTGAATGGGAGTTCGCTCATGATTTGGCTCTCTGTTTGTCTCTTATTGGTGTATAGGAATGTTTGTGATTTTTGCACATTGATTTTGTATCCCAAGACTTTGCTGAAGTTGCTTATCATCTTAAGGAGATTTTGGGCTGAGATGATAGGGTCTTCTAAATATACAATCATGTCATCTGCTAATAGTGACAATTTGACTTCCTCTTTTCCTAATTGAATACCCTTTATTTCTTTTTCGTGCCTGATTGCCCTGGCCAGAATTTCCAATACTATGTTGAATAGGAGTGGTGAGAGAGGGCACCCTTGTCTAGTGTCAGTTTTCATATGGAACCAAAAAAGAGCCCATATAGCCAAGACAATCCTAAGCAAAAGGAACAAAGATGGAGGCATCATGCTACCTGACTTCAAACTATACTACAAGGCTATAGTAATCAAAACAGCATGGTACTGGTACCAAAACAGAGATACAGACCAATGGTACAGAACAGAGGCCTTGGAAGTAACACCACACATCTAAAATCATCTGATCTTTGACAAATCTGACAAAAGCAAGCAATGGGGAAAGGATTCCCTGTTTCATAAATGGTGTTAGGAAAACTGGCTAGCCATTTGCAGAGAGCTGAAACTGGACCCCTTCCTTACACATTATACAAAAATTAACTCCAGATGGATTAAAGATTTAAGCATAAGACTGAACACCATAAAAACCCTAGAAGAAAACCTCGGCAATACCATTCAGGACATAGCTATAGGCAAGAACTTCATGACTAAAACACCAAAAGCAATGGCAACAAAAGCCAAAATAGACAAATGGGATCAAATTAAACTTCAGACCTTCTGCACAGCAAAAGAAACAATCATTAAAGTGAATAGGCAACCGAGAGAATGGGAAAAAATTTTTGCAAGCTACCCATCTGTCAAAGGGCTAATATCCAGAATCTACAAAGAACTAAAACAAATATACAAGAAAAAAACAACCCCATCAAAAAGCATGTGAAAGATATGAACAGACACTTTTCAAAAGAAGACATTTATGTGACCAAAAAACATATGAAAAAAATGCTTATCATCACTGGTCATTAAAGAAATGCAAACCAAAACTACATTGAGAAACCATCTCACTCCAGTTAGAATGGTGATCATTAAAAAATCAGGAGACAACAGATTCTGGAGAGGATGTGGAGAAATAGAAATGTATTTTCACTGTTCTTGGGTGTGTAAATTAGTTCAACCATTGTGTAAGACAGTGTGGTGATTCTTCAAGGATATAGAAATAGAAATATCATTTGACCCAGCAATCCTATTACTGGGTATGTACCCAAAGGATTATAAATCATTCTGTTACAAAGGCACATTCACATGTATGTTCAGTGAGGCACTGTTTACAATAGCAAAGACTTGGAACCAACCCAAATGTCCATCAAAGATAGACTCTGTAAATAAAATGTGGCACATATAAACCATGGAATACTATGCAGCCATCAAAAAGGATGAGTTCATGTCCTTTGCAGGGACATGGATGAATCTGGAAACTATCATTCTCAGCAAACTGACACAAGAACAGAAAACCAAACACTGCATATCTCATTCATAAGTGGATGTTGAATAATGAGAACACATGAACACAGGGAGGAGAACATCACACACTGGGGTGTGTTGAGGGGTGGGGTGCTAGGAGAGGGATAGCAGGTGATGGGGAGGTTGGAGAGGGATAACATTAGGAGAAATACCTAATGTAGGTGACATGGGGATGGAGGCAGCAAACCACCATGGCATGTGTATAACTATGTAACGGTCCTGCAATATCTGCACATGTAACCCAGAACTTAAAGTAAAATTTAAAAAATGGCAAAAAGTCTTATTCAGATGAATTAGTTCACCTCTAAAGTTAACTATGAATATCATTTTAATAAGACCTCAAACTGGAGTTCTAATTTTTCTACCTCTATGCTAAAACTGTCTTTTTGAGATCTTTATCGGTATGCATTTTTTTTCAGTAGTGGGTTTAATTCTAACAAATTTGTGATCTCAATTGCATTAAAGCTTTGAGGCAGGGTAGTTACAAAGAATTCTATCTTTGCTGCAACCAAAGGCTAATCTATCACCACTGGTGCCTTCAGTGGCACTTCTGAACTACTATCTTGATTGTTTTACTTACCAGTTTAAAAACCCTCAGTTTCTCTTCATTAACAAAACAATCATGTGAAACTACTTACACGCAAAACAAAACAAAACAAAAAAACTTCACAGTTGGTCCTAATATCTCCAGCCTCTTTTTCTATCATTTTCTCTCTCTATGTCTATCTTATTCTCCCATGCTGCAACCATACATATCTTTCTTTTCATTGACATCAAGGCAACTCATTAATTTTTAACACCCAACTCAAGCAGTATCTCCTCTGTGAAGCCTTACCTAACTTCCCCAAGCACAGTCAAGTTATTCCTTCACTGTTAGTTATGGAAATTCAGGCTGCTTTAACAAACAGACTCCCAAATGTTGTCACATTAGCACTGTATAAATATTTTTGTATTTATCTTTCAATAGTTGTGAAAAATTTTTCAGGTTGGTGAGATAGCTGTCTTTAGTCATTCAAGACAAGCCGAGAAAGCACTCCAATCTTTAAAACATGGCTTTTAAGTTGCCTTGAATGCCAACCCCAGGCATCCAGAAGGGGAAAAGACCACAGAGGAGCATGCATGGGAGGTTTTAAGACCCAGATCTGGAAATGAGGTACATCATTTCTGTTCACATTTCACTGGAGACAGCTTATTCATCTAGCCACACATAATTGCATTAGAGGTTAGAATGTAGTCTGTTTGTGTGCTCAAGAAAAAGAGAAAAATGGTGGAGAACTGCAGTTTCTGCTATACCGGTCTAGGGGGTTCTCATAACACTACTAAGGTGCACATTTCCATTTGTAATATGATTATCTTTTTATGTGTTTATCTCCCTCATCGATCTATTACTAAACTGTGAGTTTCTTGAGAACTGGGACTTTAGTCAATACTCATAATTTATTCCCTTAATTAATGTTCATTAAATGTCCCCTGTGTCCCAGTGTATCTGTATTATTATATATAAGCTCTATTGTTGCTACCATACATATTACAATGTTCAATAAATGCTTATTAAATAAATACATATATGAATTAGTGAATGAATATTGATAATACCATAATTGGGTTCTAGTGATCCAGTGCTATGGCCCTATCTTGTTAAAAAATTCACCCTGTCACTTGAATTGATACCTTCTTTCCTTCTACAAAAAATCATGTTAGCACTGTAATAACAACACTCTTTTCTGTGGTGGTGTCCATATTTCCAAATTAATTAGTTAAGTAAGCTTAAAATATTATAGTGCAAGAGATGGCAATTTTTTTTGTAAAGAGCTGTGTAATAATTACTTTAGGACTCACAAGACACATATAGTCTCTGTTGCAACTACTCAACACAGACTTTGGAATATGTGGACTTATTTGGCCCATGGAAGACTATAGTTTGCCAACTTCTGGTATAGGGTAATATATGCTAAAATATAAAAATCACTGGATATTTTTATTATCCAGAAAAGTGTAAATAATGTCAAGTTGGCTTTAATGATTACTTGGAAAGCCATTATAAAAGAATGATGTTGGCTGGGACAAGATGACACAGACTAAATTTTCTCTGTTTCTGTCAAAATATAACTAAATTAATAATAAAGAATATCCAAAAGATGGAAAAAATGGTGGATTGTCTATAGAACTCAGAATTTAGAGAAGGACCCTGCAGTGAGCTTCTTGGGTCTTATCTTTATATCCCAAGTAGCCTGGGCTGTGTGCTGAAGTACTCTGCAACATAGGAAAACCAACAGGTATAGACAGGCTACCCAGTAAATAAAAACAAAAAGTATTTGTCCTCTCTGGCCAAAGGGGAAACCCAGCAGGGACTAAGTGGGGAGAACTATACTTGATGGTAGAAGCAGGCCTACCCATTAGAAGCAGTGGCAAAAATGGACTGACCCTGGGGGCACTAACCCGCCTCATATCCCTTACCTGCCAGCAGAAGTGGACCCAATCTGCCTACAGCAGTAATAGAAGAACTTGGTCAGGACAACTCACCTCCCATCCAACACCAAGAGGCAGAAAGTGGGCCCCTTGGCCTACACTGGAGGCACTAGCATGCCTGATTTCTCCTGGGTTTTATCCAGTAGCAGAATATAACCCAGGGATGTTGTCTCTTGACTATCTTTTGAATGGCAGAAAACCACACAGGCTCAGCAGCTTCTGGCCCCTCCATTTAGTGTCAGAAGGTGGTCCATGTAGGAGCTTTCCTTGCCAAGAGGCAAAAGCAGAAATAATAGTGGGAAGCCCACTGGCAGACATCTAGAAATGGAAGAACAGGTAAGGGGAAACACTTCTATCTTGTGGGTCTGATGTCTCCATTCCACACCTAATGATACCAGATGGCACCAGCAAGGATCCAGCAGGAACTTGAGGGGAGCTAGAAGAAAGAAACTGGCCAGAATAGTGCCATAAGAGCTCAGAAAACAAAATTGACATTGGGACTACAGACCACAAAGGTAGGCCAGAACCTATACTAAACCTAAACAAGGTGACTGCCTGCTAAAATAGAAGATCTATAGGATTAAGAGTTTCCTAATATCTAAAATATACACAATACAATAGAAATTCACTCATCATGCCAAGATCCTGGAAAATCACAACTGGAATTTAAAAATAATTAATTAATGGTAATACTGAAGTGAATGAGAAGTTGGAACTATCTGATGAATATTTAATTTTTTATTTATTATACTTTAAGTTCTGGGGTACATGTGTAGATTGTGCAGGTTCGATACATAGGTATGCACATGCCATGGTAGTGGTTTGCTGCATCCATTGCCCCATCATCTACATTAGGTATTTCTTTTAATGCTATCCCTCCCCAATTCCCCCACCCCCTGCTATTCCTCCCCTAACCCCTACACACCAGGCCCCAGTGTGTGATGTTCCCCTCCCTGTGTCCATGTGTTCTTATTGCTCAACACCCGCTTATGAGTGAGAACATGTGATGTTTGGTTTTCTGTTCTTGTCTCAGTTTGCTGAGAATGATGGTTTCCAGATTCATCCATGTCCCTTCAAAGGACATGAACTCATTTTTTTATGGCTGCATAGTATTCCATGGTGTATATGTGCCACATTTTCATTATACAGTCTATCATTGATGGCCATTTGGGTTGGTTCCAAGTTTTTGCTATTGTGAATAGTGCCACAATAAACATACGTGTGCATGTGTCTTTATAATAGAATGATTTATAATCCTTTGGGTATATACCCAGTAATGGGATTGCTGGGCCAAATGGTATTTCCATTTCTCAATCCTTGAGGAATCGCCACACTGTCTTCCACAATGGTTGAACTAATTTACACCAACAGTGTAAAAGCATTCCTATTTCTCCACATCCTCTCCATCATCTGTTGTCTCCAGATTTTTTAATGATCGCCATTCTAACTGGCATGAGGTGGTATCTCAATGTGGTTTTGATTTGCCTTTCTCTAATGATCAGTGATGATGAGCTTTTTTTCATGTGTTTGTTGGCTGCATAAATGTCTTTTTTTGAAAAGTGTCTGTTCATATCCTTTGCCCACTTTTTGATGGGGTTGTTTTTTTCTTGTAAATTTGTTGAAGTTCTCCTTAGATTCTGGATATTAACCTTTTGTCTGATGGGTAGATTACAAACATTTTTTTTCCCATTCTGTTGGTTGCCAGTTCACTCCATTGATAGTTTCTTTTGCTCTTCAGAAGCTAACATTGCTTCAACAGTAGTTACAGATTACTTCATTTTAAAAAATTATTTTATTTTAAGTTCTGGGATATGTGCAGAACATTCAGGTTTGTTACATAGGTAAACGTTGGCCATGGTGCTTTGCTGCACTTATCAACCCATCACCTACATATTAACCCCAGCATGCATTAGCTATTTTTCCCAATGTTCTCCCTGCCCCCAACCCCCCACCCAACAGGCCCCGGTGTGTATTGTTCTCCTTCCAGTGTCCATGTGTTCTCATTGTTCAGCTCCCACTTACAAGTGAGAACACAGAGCACTTGGTTTTCTGTTTTTGTGTTAGTTTGCTGAGGACAGTGGCTTCCAGCTCTAGCCATGTCCCTGCAAAGGACGTGATCTGGCTCCCTCCTTTGGCTGCATAGCACTCCATGGTATATATGCACCACACCTTCTCCCTCCAGGCTATCACTGATGGGCTTCTGGAGCAATTCTATGTCTTTGCTATTGTGAATAGTGCTGCAGTGAACATACTTGTGCATGTATCTTTACGGTAGAATGATTTATATTCCTTTGGGTATATACCCCGTAATGAGATTGCTGGGTCAAATGGTATTTCTGCTTCAAGATCTTTGAGGAATCGCCACACTCTTTTCCACAATGGTTGAACTAATTTACATTCCCACCAACAATGTAAAAGTGGTCCTATTTCTCCACAGCTTTGCCAGTACCTATTGTTTCTTGACTTTTTAATAATCACCATTCTGATTGGCATGAGACTGTATCGCATTGTGGTTTTGGTTAGCATTAATTTAATGATCAGTGATGTCAAGCTTTTTTCCATATGTTTTTTAGCCACATAAATGTCTTTTGAGAATTGTCTGTCATATCCTTTGCTCATGTTTTGAAGGGGTTATTTGTTTTTTTCTTGTAAATTTGTTTAAGTTCCTTGTAGATTCCGGATATTAGACATTTGTCAGATGGATAGATTGTAAAATTTTCTCCAATTTCATAGGTTGTCTGCTCACTCTGATGATAGTTTCTTGCTGTTGTTGTTTGCCATGAAGAAGCTCTTTGGTTTAATTAGATCCCAATTTCAATGTTTGCTTTCATTGCAATTGCTTTTGATGTTTTCATCATTCATGAAAACATCTTTGCCCGTGACTATGTCCTGAATGGTATTGCCTGGATTTTCTTCTAGAGTTTTTATAGTGTGGGGTTTTACATTTAAGTCTTTAATCCATCTTGAGTTAATGTTTTATAAAAGGCAAGGGTCCAGCTTCAATTTTCTGTATATGGCTAGCCAGTTTTCCCAGCACAGTTAATTAAATAGATAATTCTTTCTCTATTGCTTGTTTTTATCTGGTTTGTTGAAGATCAGATGGTTGTAGATGGGTGATTTTATTTCTGAGATCTCTATTCTGTTCCATTGACCTATGTGTCTGTTTTGGTACCACTACCATGCTGTTTTGGTTACTATAGCCTTGTAGTATAGTTTGAAGTTGGTGTATTAGCATTCTCTAGAGGGACAGAACTAATAGAATATATATACACACATATAAAGGGGAGTTTATTAAGTATTACTCACACAGTCACAAGGTCCCACAATAGGCTGTCAGCAGGCTGAGGAGCAATGAAAGCCAGTCTGAGTTCCAAAACTGAAGAACTTGGAGTCCTGTGTTTGAGGGAAGAAAGCATCCAACACAGGAGAAAGATATAGGCTGGGAGGCTAGGCCAGTCTCTCTTTTTCCATTTTCCTGTCTGCTTTCTGCCTGCCACCCTGGCAGCTGATTACAGTGTACCCACTCAGATTAAGGATGGGTCTGCCTTTCCCAGCCCACTGACTCTAATGTTAATCTTTTTTGGCAACATTCTGATAGACACAGCCAGAATCAATATTTTATATGCTTCAATCCAATCAAGGTGACAGTATTAACCATCACAAGTATACTCCTTGTCAACCTGAACCCACACACATCTCCTGAGATATACATAATATTCAAATAAAGATAATAAGGTCATAATTGCACCTAACATAATACAACTATCCTTCATACAACCAGAAACGCACCAATCTCCAACTCAAATACTATTACATAAAGTCAACAATACTTAAATGCTGATGTGAAGTCAATAAATCTTATGTCACATGATAAAAAAGAAAGGAAATGAAATGAAGATATTTTCTTAGTACTAGTGTATACATACACAAACATGTTTTTAACAAAAGAAAGACGAAATGCTCATGACAATTAGAGTCCTCATTTCTGTAGCTAATCATGTGGTCATAGCTGGTAGTGATGAATTCTTCTACTACCCATTCTGTATTCCCTCTGCTTTCAGTAATCACCTCAGCAGTTCTTGTTTTTTTGTTTGTTTGTTTGGAATGAACCAAATCTTCATTCTTAAAGGGACTGGGCAATTTGTAGTCCTGCCCGGATTGGGCTGTTGTAGCTCCCCATTGACCTTAATCACAGGACATGGTAATACTAAGAGATGCCCTAATGGATCTCTTGTATTCCATGCATACTCTTCCTTACCTCTGTTGTGGAGTAGTAGACTGATTTCATCTTAATAGTCTGAGTCAATCACCTAAGCCAACACTGCAACTCCCTTCTTAGCCGTTGACTTAAAGGTAGAAGTAGCCCAAGGTGTCCAAGTGGCAATCTTGAATTCCGGTTTAATGGAATCATTGTTGTGTCTCCTGGTGGCAGTGTTCCTCTCTCTGGAACTAAGACCATTAGGCCAGCAGAACATAATGTCGTGGGAACAGGAAGCAAAAATTTTTCTAGGCGACCACCAGGAAGGATTGTGAGTGGAGCCACTTCCACTTCCACTTCTTGATTCCTGGATCAGTGAATCTTGGCTATGGGAGAAAGGGTATCATACACTGGATGCTGATTCAGAGCATACACGGTCTTCTGGAGAACTTTGCCAAAGCCTTGCAAAATATTGTCACCTAGGTGGCCTTGTAATTGTGACTTCAAAAGGCCATTTCACTATTGTATCAATCCAGCTGCTTCAGGCTGTTGGTGAACATGGTAAAACCAGTGAATTTCATGAGCATGAGCTCACTGCCACACTTCTTTATCCTTAAAGTGAGTGCCTTGGTCAACGGCAATGCTGTGTGGAATACCATGATGATGGATGAGGCATTCTGTGAGTCCATGGATGATAGTCTTGGCAGAAGCATTGCATGCAGGATAGGCAAACCCATATCTGGAGTAAGTATCTATTCCAGTGAGGACAATCCTCTACCCATAACATGAGAGGTCCAATATAATCAACCTGCCACCAGGTAACTGGCGGATTATTCCAAGGAATGGTGCCATATTGAGGGCTCAGTGTTGGTCTCTGCTACTAGCAAATTGGGCACTCAGCAGTGGCCATAGCTAGGTTGGCCTTGATGAGTGGTAGTCCATGTTGCTGAGTCCATGTGTAACCTCCATCTCTGTCACCATGGCCACTTTATTTATGGACCCATTGGGCGATGACAGAGGTGACTGGAAAAAGAGGCTGAATAGTGTCCACAGAATGGGTCATCCTATCCATTTGACTATTAAAATACTCCTTTGCTGAGGTTACCTGTTGGTGAGCACTCACATGGCATACAAATATCTTCAGTTTTTGTCTACTCAGAGAGGTTCATGCACATACCTCCTCCCCAAATTTCTTTGTCACCAATTTTCCGATCATGCTTCTTTCAAGTCTCTGATCATCCAAACCATTGGCTACAGCCCATGAATCAGTATGTAATCGCACATCTGACCATTTATCCTTCCATGCAAAGTGTATAACTAGGTGCACTGCTTGAAGTTCTGCCCACTGTGAAGATTTCCCTTTACTGCTATCCTTCAGGATTGTTCTAGAAAGGGAATATAATGCTGCAGCTGTCTAATTTCAGGTGGTGCCTGCATACACTGCTTCACAGATGGCTGTGAAGCAGGCCCTAGTCTTCTCATCCTCTGTCAACTGATCATAGGGTACTCCCCATGGGGCCATCAGTGCAGGCTGGGGAAGAGAAGGCAGGGTGGCAGAAGTGGAGACCATGGCATTTGAGCCACTTCTCATGTAACTTACTTGTGCCTTCAGGACCTGGTAGAACCTGATCACATATATACCACTTCCATTTGGTGATAGAAGGCTGCTGTGCATGACCCACTTTATGGCTAGATGGATCAGAAAAGACCCAGTTTATGATAGGCATTTCAGGTCAATAGTGACTTGATAACTCATAATCAAACATTCAGTTTACAGCAAAGCCCTGTAACAGGCCAAGAGCTGTCTTTCAAAAGAAGAGTAGTAATCTGCAGAAGATGGCAGGGCCTTATTCCAAAATCCTAGAGGCCTCTGCTGTGATTCATGTATGTGGGCTTGCCAATGGGTCCCAGAAGCATCCCTATCTGCCACTGACACCTCAAGCACCTTGGGATCTGCTGGGTCATATAGCCCAGTGGCAGAGAAGATTACACAGCAGCTTGGACCTGCAAAACTGGCAGCCTTTCGGGTCACTTGATAAATGGGCCCAAGTAACACACCTGAATGAGGAATGTGTTGCCTCCGAAATCCAAATAGGCTCACTACGCATCATGGCTCTTTCTTGGTTGAAGGAGAGGCGAAATGTAGCAACTTATCCTTCACCTTAGAAGGAATATCTTGACAGGCCCCACGCCACTGGACCCTAGAAATTTTACTGAGGTAGAAGGTCCCTGACTTTCAGTCAAATGTATTCCCCATCCTCTGGCTGCAAATATCTCTTCAATAAGTACAGTGTGTTTGCTACTTCTTACTCACTGGATCCAATCAGTATAACGTCATCAGTGTAATGGACCAGTGTGACATCTTGCAGAAGCAAAAAGCGATCAAGGTTTCTATGAATAAGATTATGGCACAAAGATGTAAAGTTGATATATCCCCGAAGTAGGACAGTAAAGGTATATTGTTGGCCTTTCCAGCTGAAGGCAAATTGCTTCTGGTGGGCCTTATAGACAGGAATGGAGAAGAAGGCATTTGCTAAGTCAATGGCTGCATAACACATACTAGGAGATGTGTTGGTTTGCTCAAGCAATGAAACCACATCTGGTACAGCAGCTGCAATTAGAATCACCACTTGGTTAAGCTTGTGATAATCCACTGTAATTCTCCATGATCCATCTGCCTTCTGCACAGGCCACATGGGAGAGCTGAATGGCATGTGGTGGGAATCACCATCTCCGTGTCTTTCAGGTCCTTGATGGTGGCACTAATCTCTGCAATCCCTCCAGGGATGTGATATTGTTTTTGATTTACTATTTTTCTAGGTAGAGGCAGTTCTCATGGTTTCCATTTGGTCTTTCCTATCATAATAACCCTCATCCTCCCAGTCAGGGAGCCAATTTGGGGGTTCTGCCAGCTGCTAAATATGTCTAGGTCAATTCTGCATTCTGGCACTGGGGAAATGACCACAGGATGAGTCCAGGGACCCCCTGGACCCACTGTAAGTTGGACCTGAGCTAAAATGCCATTAATTACCTGATCTCCATCAGCCCCTACTTTAACTAGAGGACCACAATGATGTTTTGTGTTCCTTGGAATCAATGTCAGCTCAAAGCCAGTGACCTGAAATGTTTGATCATTTTCCTTTCCCCAATGCACAGTTACCCTGGTAAAGACTTGAGGTCTTCTTGGGGAAGAATGGGAGAACAATTCACTACATAAATTGTCAGTAATGCAGTGGGGTCCTTCCTTGAGGTGATCCGGCCTCCCCTTCATTCAAAGGGTTCTGGGTCTGTAAACTGGCTCAAGTCCTGAAATTGATTGATGTGCTATGATTCTCTGCTTTTATACTTCAAATTAGTCTTTTTTTCCCCCCCTTTCAACATAGAAGTTTTCTGCTTATATAAGTTAAGTAGAAATGTAGTAGGCTTCCTATCAATGTCACTTCTAGGAACACCATGATTAATTAGCCAATGCCAGCACTTCACATGAATCAGACTATTCTGATTGCTGCTTTGCCTCTGTTGTCCATTACAGTGGCTATGATCACCTTTCCGCTGATGGTTGAGTGCTGCCACTTGGCCCCTGCCACTTTGGGATCCAACTATTTCCATTGTTTTTATATTTTGTAGTTGAGTGACTTTAGTTTCCACTATTAGATCTGACATACAAAGAAAAGCAATTGTAGGACTCTTCAAAGATGCAGGTGCTGCCCTCACAAATCTATTTCACAAGGCATTCATTAAGGGTATAGCTTCTGGATCCTCCCAGCTGGGATGAGTTGGTCTAAAGTGACTAATCCATTCCACCATCCTAATCTCCCTAAGCATTTGGATCCATTCCTCTACATTAAACCAAGGAAGATCAGGTATTTCACTCACAGTGGGCCATCTTTTAATCCATATTTCAGCTAATTAAGCAAATAAGCCATTAGAACCTTTTTTTTACCTCCCTGAGCTGCACGATTAAATGCAGTCCCTACTTAGTGAGCCAAAGTCAATAAATTCAGCCTGATTCAACTCTATGTTCCTTCCACAATTATCCCACACCCTTAATATCCATTCCCATGTCTGTTCTCCAGATTTCTGTTTATATGCATTAGAGAACTCAAGTAGTTCTTTTTGAGTGTAGCACACCTCCTGATGGGTCACACTCTCAACCTCACCTCCAGGGGACCACTGGGACTTTAGTCTAGTTATAGGTCTGGAAACAAGCAGGGGTGTTGGGTGTAGCTCCTGAGGAGAATCTATGTTTTCTTGGCTGACAACTGCCTCAGGGGAGGCCATCATTGTTGCCTCAGGCAGCACAGGGTTTACCTCCTCAAAGGTGTCAAGGCTGGTGGCAGCATGGATCAGGGAGGGATTGTTGCCACTACTGGGGATGAGAAAGCTGTTAATTCTGGCAAAAATTTTCATCAGAGTTTACAAACTCATTGTCTCCACTCAGTGTCCCCAGCTTCATCAGGGTCCTCCCACAAGTCTCTATTCCAAGTTGCAGGGTACCATTCTTATCCAATCAATGCTGTCACTTTAACAGTAGACACTGGGTAAGGCTGTGCATGCACCTTTCATTGCAGGTCAGCCACTCACATGATAAGAGCTTGTGTCTGGTTTTCCACAATTTCAGCTTTTTCTCTACTTTGAGGAGATAAGGTTCTCATTCAAGGCAGTCTTAGCAGATTTGTGGCTCAGTATTTGCTTCTGAGTTCGTGAGTTAGAATCCCTGAGTTCATCATTTTCTTTCATCACTTTGTCCACTGAACTGAGGAACAACCAAGCTACATTATGTTCCTTGGTTCCCCACATATGGTCAAAGGTATTATGTATAAAGTCACCAAACTCCTTGCCTCTCTCAAGCAGTGACTCAGAAGTGTCAAATACATTTATTTTGTATAACTCTCTAAACAGTTCATGCCAAGGACTATCAGTGTTCTCCATGCTATTAGAAGTAGGGTCCTTAGCATTTTTTGGTCTAATCATATTAAGCAGCCAACTCCAGAAACTCCAAAGCCAATGAAAGAACTTCATTCTTAATATTCCTTTCCTTTAGAACCACTCCTGATACCAAAATCTATATTTGTCATGGTTCTCTAAAGGGACAGAACAAATAATAAGAGAGAGATATATATATACATATGGAGTTTATTAAGTATTAATTCACATGATCACAAGGTCCCACAATAGGCCATATGCAAGCTGAGGAGCAAGAAGAACCAGTCCGAGTCCCCAAACTGAAGAATTTGGAGTTTGATGTTCAAAGGCACGAAGCATCCAGCATTGAAAGATATGGTCTGGGAGGCTAGGCCAGTATCATCTTTTCATTTTTCTGCCTGCTTTATATTCCAGTTGCACTGGCAGCTGATTAGATGGTGTCAGTCCAGATTAAGGGTGGGTCTGCATTTTCCAACCCACTGACTCAAATGTTAATCTCCTTTGGCAACACCCTCACAGACACACCCAGGATCAATACTTTGCATCCTTCAATCTAATTAAGTTGACATTCAGTATCACAGTTGGATAGTGTGATGCCTCAGGTTTGCTCTTTTTGCTTAGGATTGTGTTGGTCATAGGGGCTCTTTTTTGGTTCCATATGCATTTTAAAGTAGTTTTTTTCCTAATTTTGTGAAGAATATCAATGTTAGTTGAATGGGAATAGCAGTGAATCTATAAATTACTTCAAACAGTATGACCATTTTCATGAAACAGATTCTTCCTATCCAAGAGCATAGAATATTTTTTCATTTGTTTGTGTCCTCTCTTATTTTCTTGAGCAGTGGTTTGTAGTTGTCCTTGAAGAAGTCCTTCACATCCTTGTTAGCTATATTAGTAGGCATTTTATTCTCTTTGTAACAACTGTGAATGGGAGTTCATTTATGATCTGGGTCTTTACTTGTCTATTGTTGACATATAGGAATGCTTGTGATTTTTGCACATAGATTTTGTATACTGAGACTTTGCTGAAGTTGATTATCAGCGTAAGGAGCTTTTGGGATGAGACAATGGGATTTTCTATATATAGGATCATGCTGTCTGTAAACACAGACAGTTTGACTTCCTCTCTTCCTATTTGAATGCCCTATATTTCTTTCTATTGCCTGATTGCCCTGGCCAGAATTTCCTATACTATGTTGAATAATAGTGGTGAAAGAGGGAATCCTTATCTTTGCAGATTTTCAAGGAGAATGCTTCAAACTTTTGCCCATTTAGTATTACGTTGGCTGTGGGTTTTTCATAAATGGCTCTTATTGTCAAAATTTTAAAAGGAAAAGCATTACCAATGAAAAAGAAGGGTATAAAAAGAATCAAATGTAAATTATAGAATGAAAATACAATAACTGAAATTTTAAAATCACTGGATGGGATGAATAGTAAGAGTGGATATGAAAGAAGATAGAAACAATGACCTAGAGGACAAATAAATATGTCCTGACCAACAGAGAGAAGTTGAGAAAAGCTGAATAGAGGTACATGGACCTGTGGGCAATTATGAAAACCAAACCACTTATAAATACAGTGGCTCTATGAGTTCCAGAAAGAGAAAAAATATTAAAAATAAAAATTAAAAAAAATAATGGCCCCAAATTTCCCAAACTTGACAAAAGGCATACATCTACAGATTAAAGAAGCTGAGAAAACCACAAATAGTATAAACCCCACCCCCCAAATCCATGCTAAGGCACATCAAAATTAAACACCTAAAAATTGAAGGCCAAAAATGTGCTCAAATAGACCATAAAGAAGTCATGCCTTACTTAGAGGGGAACACTTACTGCAAGATTTTTCATCTGAAACCATGGAGGCCAGAAGAAAGAGACACAACATATCACATTGTGAAGTATGGTATGTTAATGAATGGAAGACTCAATATATAAAAATGTCAGTCCTCTACAATTGATCTGTAGATTTAATGCAATCTCTATTAAAATTGAAACAAAGATTTTACAATATAGACAAACTTACTCTAAAAATTATATAGAAAGACACAGGCCCTAGAATAGCTTAAACAATCTTGAAAAGAAGAATAAAGTGGAAGAAACCATTCGATCCTATATTAAGAATTATTATATAATATGTACAGCAGTCAAGACAGCGTCATGTTGGTGGAGTAACAGATGTGTGGATTAATGGAAGAGAATATGGAATCTAAAAACAGATACACAAAAACATATCCAACATATTTTTGACAAAAGCGTAAAAGCAGTTCAATGGAGGAAGAATATACTTTTCAATAAATGATGGTGGAGCAATTGTCTCCCATAGGCAAAAACAAAAAATCTTCACTTAACCTCACACCTTATAAAAAAAACGTATCAAAATGCTGCTCAGTTTGCAGTACATTTGCTAAATTTGGAATGATACAGAGAAAAGTACCACAACACCTGCACAAGGATAACATGCAAATTTGTAAAACATTTTGTATTTGAAAAAAGGAAATTACCTGAAAATGGATTATGGTCTTAAATGCGAAACATAAAACTATTAAACTTTTAGGGAAAAACAGTAGAAAATCTTCAGGATCAAGGGGTAGGAAAAGAGTTCTCAGACTTAAGACTAAAAGTACAATCCAGAAAATCAAAAATTGACCGATTGGACCTCATTCATTTAAAAAACTTTGCTCTTTGAAAGACCCTATTAAGAGGATATAAGACAAGCTACATAGACTTGGAAGAAATATTCACAAACTATATCTGACAAATGACTAGTATCTAGAATATATGTAGAGTTCTCAAAATTCAACAGTAAAAAACAAACAACTTAATTAGAAAATGAGCAAAAGACATTAATAGTCATTTCACCTAATAGGCTACATGGATGTCAAATAAGCACATTAAAAAATGTTCAACATAACTAGCTATTATGAAAATGAATTAAAACAAAATAAGCTATCACTACACACTTAATAGTTAAAATAAAAAGTTAAATAAAATAAGTTAAATACAAATAAAAGTTGATAAAATGTTGTGAAGCATCAGTTGCTGGCAAGGACACAGAGAAACTGGATTATTGATAAATTGCTGGTGGAAATATAAAACGGTAAACCCACTTTGAAAAATGATTTGGCAGTTTGTTAGAAAACCAAACATTAAACTACTACACAAATTGGAAATTTCAGTCTGGGCAGTTATCCCAGAAAAATTAAATTTTTTTATTCACACAAAAACCTGCATACAAATGTTCATAGCAGCTTTATCCTAATAGCTCCAAGTTAGAAACAACTCAGATGTCTGTTAACAAGTAAATAGTTAAATGGTGGTACATCCATACCATGGAATAGTACTCAGCAATACAAAATAAACTATTGATACACATGACAACATGGATTAAACTCCAGGGAATTATGCTGGATGAAAAAGGCCAATTCAAAATATTATATACTGTATGATTCTTTTTATAAAACATGCTTGAAATGACAAAATTATAAAAGTGGAGTACATATTAGTGGTTGCTGGAGTTTAAGTGTATGTGAGAGAAGTGGATGTGGTTATAAAATGGCAACATGTGTGATATTTATGGTAACAAAATAGTACAAGTAAACTTGGTGAAATTTCAACTAGTAGGTGGATTATATCAATGTCAATATCCTAGTGTGATGGTGTACTGCAGTTTTGCATGACGCTACCATTGAAGGAAAGTAGGTAAACTGTATATGGAATATTTCTGATTTTTGGTTACAACTGCATGTGAATCTCCAATGATCTCAAACTAAAAGCTCAATATAAAAAAGTATAATGCTGGTACACAAAGAGTTAGAAGATGGTTAAATCTGTGATAAATGATTTTTTAAATTTATAAGAAGGATGCTGTCTAATAATCTGCATTTTTGATAGCCAAAATGGGAAGCAGAATTACAAGAATTGGTTTCATGGAAAGTACCTATAAAGGTCAACTTTGCGATAAAGGAAAAAAATATAAACATCAATGTGAATGACATGCTCTTATCTCCTTTGGAAGTAGTGTTGAGTTTATTTCATAAATTTATAATAAGTAATTATACTGATAGTTTGCTGCTCTATTTGTCTGATGAATTAATACTGGAATGAACTACCAAAAAGATGTGAATTTCAAAATCTGTGAAGTATTTCAGAGCCTGTGTTGGCAAAATCACTCTTTTTTGGGGAGCCATGATTTTTGCTTTATTACAAACTCTTTTCTAGGGGTAGGAAGTTTTTGTTCTTTAGAGAAATCCTGACAGAAAAAAAAAAATTGCAAATACCAAAAATTGCAAATACCAAAAAGCTTTCTCATCCTGATAAAGGTTCTTTTAGTATTTCAAAATATTTTGAAACTCCTTAAAAGCTTATCCGAGAATGTCAGTTCTTTTAGAGGAATATATTCAGTTAGGGGTATCACTGTGTTTAAGGCAAGGGTAGCGGACTTTGGGAAGAGAAGGGCAACGTGTTTGACCTCCATAGTATCTAAAATATAGAGGCCAGGTTGCTTCTTCCTCCTCAACATATTATGTTTATGTCATTTATTTTATTGGGTGGCTAGTTACGGAAGAGAATCCCCAAAGGAGGTTTTTCTGGTCCAGGTTTTTGTTGGTGGATATTAGTTATCTTGAAAATCTTCTAGTTTTGTTTATGGCAACAGTTTGTGACTTGAAACTGTTATAACACCATTTCATCCTTGAGTTTCTTCAAAATATCTGAGTAAGTGGCACCTGACCATCAGGTCTAAAACTTGTCTGTTTAACTGTTTATGATTGAATACCTCTGCTACTTCAAATTTTATATGGATTCAAGATTCTCTTTAATGGTTTCCTCTGCAAAGAAAAAAATCCAACAATACCTCACTGAGCCTCTCTGCTAGCATTCTTTTACACCTGATTATATCATAAAGTGGCCTCACTGATTCTGTAGCTCACTTCCTGATTTTGATGTCTTTAAAAACCTTTTAGTATTAAGTTAGGAATGTCTTACAAGGTGATTCTTGAAATTATTAATAGTTATTTTATTTTCTTGGCCAGCATTAAAGAATTCTTTTTTTAAAATATGCTCTCCTTGTCCCTCTATCTCCCCAAGCCTCTTTACTTTGTCATATAGTCATGGATAAATTAGATTTTGTTTGGTTGCTAAATTATTTTTGATCCACTGCATGTATTTTTGGTCTTTTTGGAGTGATTTTGAAAAGTATTCCTGTGGGCTTTCAATCTGTGAAAAAATATTTTTGAAATAGCAATATCTACATTTTATTGTCACTTTTTCTCCTAAATGTGAATAATCAAACGGTAGATAATTCTGGTTTACTTGCTTAAGTTAGTACATAAAATTAAATTACTATTATGTAATGGCCCATATAGAGATTAATATCCTTTCAAAAACATATTCTTTTGAATCCCATAAATCTCATTATAGTAAGTAACCATACTTTTTATGCAAACCTCAATTTTACATTTCATTCTGATAAAATGTTTGATCAGTTTGTGGATAACTGAAGACCTCCAAAATTACATTACCTAATTTCTATATTGTGGCCAAAATTGTATTATTTCTGTCAAATCTTCTGTAAGGCCTCTAACTTTATCACACATTTTACATTTAAAAAGTTTTATTTTTCCACTCACATAGTTTTTATTACCCTTTCCTTATCTAATATTCTACGTTTATACCACATATATTTGCCTTCATATGCATAGTAACATGCTTACTTATCTGTCCAGGTTGGGCCTTCCTGTGGTCTGTATGTAACTTGGCATTGTAAGTGGTTGTTTTTTTCCCCTTCTACCAAATTGCTTAAAGTCTAGTTATATATCCTTGCATCCTGTTCTATATTCTAATTCAGCTATTTTCCTTTTAAATCTTCTAGAAAAAGTATATGTGTATGTATTGTATTTTAGTTACTTTTTTCTCCTCTTCCTCTAGATGCCAATTATTCTTTCAAAACCACAATGAGATAGCATTTTACCCTAGTTAGAATAGCTATTACTACTATAGCATCTGTTACTAAAAATAACAGATGCTGGTGAGGATGCCGAGCGAAAGGAACTCTTATACACTGTTGGCAGGGATATAAATTAGTGCAGCCATTATGGAAAACAGTATGGAGATTTCTCCAAAATAAAAAGTAGAACTACCATGCAATCTAGTAACTCCACTACTGGGTATTTATTTCAAAGAAAAGAAAATTGGTATATCAAAGGGACACATGCACCCCATGTTTATTGCTGTAGTATTCACAATACCAAAGGCATAGAATCAATCTGTGTCCATTAACGGATGAGTGGATAATGAAAATGTGGTACATACACACAATGAAATACTACTTGGCCATACAAAGAATTAACTTCTGTCATTTGCAGAAACATGGATGGAACTGGAGGACATTATGTTAAGTGAAATAAGCCAGGCACAGAAACAGAAATCACATGTTCTCTCTCACATGTGGGAGCTAAAAAATGTGGATCTTATGGAGGGAGAGAGTAGAATGGTAGTTACTGGAGGCTGGGAAAGATGTGTCAGGTGAAAGGGATAAAGAGAAGTTGGTTAATGAGTACAAACATACAGTTAGATAGAAGGAATAAGTTCTAATGTTTTAATGCAGAGTAGGGTGACTATAGATAACAACAATATATTATATACTTCAAAATAGCTAGAAGAGAGTACTTCATGCCCCTAACACACAGGAATGATAATACTGGAGGTGATTAATATTATAAATAGCCTCACCTGATCATTACACTTTCTATGCATGTAACAAAATATCACATTCTTTTAAAAATGTACAAAAATTATGTACCACCAAATTATTTTAAAGTTGACATTTTAAGTTGTCCCCAGTTTTCTTTGTTTCACTGTCATAGCCCTGGCTCATTTGTCAAACTTTTCATTAGTTTCTTTTACTCTAGTGGAATCTGCAGCAGCCTGCCTTTTCTCCTATCTTGCCTCGTAGTTTTTCCTTTATAATACAAGATTCATGATGGCATTTTGTTCAAGTGTAGCCCAGCCTTTCTGTGTAGCCTATAACTATTAAAAAGAGTTCTTGTGGATTCTGGAGAATTTGGAGTATCCACTCTTTTTTCTCTGCATGGAACAGATGCTACTTGAGAAAGCATCACCCTAGAGATCTTGGCCTTGAATTTCTTTCTGGGGCATTAAATTTGGCCTACAGTACTGTATTTTCTTAAGTCTTCATATTTAAATGTGCAATGACCACTGGCTTTTCCTCCCCTGCTATCACCCGAGGCTGGCCTAGCAGATATGAAAAGGTTACCATGTGGCTAACATGGCTTTGTTCTAACACATAACCTTCATTATTATCACACCCATGGCTGTCTACACTCTACAATCTAACCTATTCATGCCATTTCTGACTAGCCTATCTCAGAGACATATTCTCTGTCTATAGCACACTGTCACATAATAACGATGCCTGGATCTCATTGAAGGGTCATTTCCTGTTGAAGCCGAACTTCTTTAAGGGCCTTTTCCTCCTTAGAACCACAATTACTGCCCTCATGGAAATGAGAATATTTTATAATAATCTAGAGGCCCTTCGACTTTGTTTGTATCTGCCACACCTGCTATATATACCAACAGAGAATGAGCCTGTTCTACGATGGGCAAGACTTCAGGCACACTGTAGCTCCCACACTAATCCTGACATTTTAAATTGAAGATAGCAGGTCATAATAAAGAGTATGGTGCTCAAAATGTGAAGCTCTGACTTTAAGTCTTAGCTTTAACTATATATGCTTGAAGAAGTCATTATAATCCTTTGAGCCTCAGTTTCCTTATCTGTTATCTAAATAGTGTTATAAACACTTATAAAACAATTTGAATGCATGACTTTAAACTTTTTAACAACCCTGTGAGATAGACCATACTACTTAGATATTATAGACTCATAATATATTATACCTGAAGACCGCCTTAGGGATCATCTAATCCAAATACTTATTTTTACAGATGACTAAGCAAAGTCCCAAACAAGGCCAAGAAAGTCACTCAAGTTCACCACAGCTAGTGTGGCAAACCTGGAGCTAGAACACATGTATCCTAATCTAATTCTCTTTGCCTCTTTTTGTTTCCTTCGGTCAGTCACCAGGTACAACAGATTCTGCCTTGGAAAAGTGTTTGTATAATAGCTAACATTTATTGAATATTACAGTGTCCTAGACATTCTTCTAAGCATTTTACATGTTTTTCCACATTTAATCATTATATTAACCTCAGGGAGTAGGTGCTATTTTATCCTCATTTTGCAGATGAGAAAACTGAGTGTCAGAAAGAGTAATTTATCCAAGTATGCATAATCTTTATAAGATTGAAGTTTCAAAAGCCAGTTGAAAGGTGATGTAAATAGTTGAATAGAAGTGATATGATTTGTGTCCAAAGCAGGGTAATGGAGAGAATAAGTAGCGATAGCAGAATCCAGATTCAAACTTAAACCCTCTGTCTCCAGAACCCATGTTATTAACCAATACTTTACTGCCTCTCATCTATTTTTTCTCTATCTGTTCCATCACCACCACCATAAACCTAGCCCTCAATTCCTCCTGAAGCATTTCCCTCCCTTCTTGTTCTTTTTCCTGCAACTCATTCTTCTCATCTCAGTCTGATCAATATTGCTAGACCACCACTTCATTCAGATTATTATCTTTTTCAGGAACCAATCATAATTTCAAATTTTCTCACAAATCAAGTCAAAAATCCTGTCCCTGTTGCTCAAGTTTCTCTAGAATATGAACTTCCTTTATTTTCTGATATGATTGTCCACTATTCATCAACAGGAATTATTTAATTTTGCCAGGTGAATTGTTGGACAAAACCTGACTTCACTCTTACCTCTTTATTAGTGTTATTGCTTGAAATGTTCTTGTATCATTTAGGATTCTGTATTGCACATGATGAAAAATCAAGTTAAGCTGTCTCTAACAATAAAGGTAATTTACTAGCTCATTTAACTGAAAAATCCAGAGATAATGGCTTTAGGCAAAGATTGATCTAGTGGCTTAGTGATGTTGCCAAGGCTCCAGATTAAATCTTTTCCACTCTGTTTTCAATGGTGTCCATACCAAGTGTCAAAGACCACAGTTTCCTTCTACTACACACACGTGATTTGGTTTTTAATGGTCATAAGTTTTGTATCCCCATAAAATACTATCTGGTAGAAGAGAGAATCTGTGTCCTAGCATTTCCAAAAAATGTACAGAAGTTTACTCTGATAAGACCCCTTCAGTGTCTGCTTCAAATTAATTACTGGGCACAGAGGAATAAGATGCATTAATTACTTTAGGCTTGGGTTATATACCTTTCCCTAAGTCAGTCACTAGTGCCAGGAGGACAGAATGTCCTGATTGACTTAAGACAATTATGATACGTACATGGAGCTAAAGTAAACTCTGTCTGAATCACTTGGCTACAAATTGTGGATGGAATGGTTTTCCAAACAAGATTGAAGTTTGCCAGAAGAGATAAATAGGTTTTCCTGGAAGGCACTCAGCAAATGTGTACTACAGTTCTCTCTTTCTCTTTGACAACTCAAATTGTATCTTCTCTTTTATGGCCAATTTAATTTTACTCACCTTAGTTCACACCAGTCTCTGAAGTCACATAGCATGTATAATACATTGTACTCTATATTTGGCTTTAAATGTTTTGATAGTTTACATATTTAGAACTTGTGATTCCAACAAAATCACATTAATTTAAGGCACAGACTATGTATTATAACTTTGTGTAGCCCTCACAGCAGCTAGGACATTTCTGGGCATACAGCTAGTGCTATAAAAGCACTTGTTCACTTGGCTTGATGACTTGCTGAGTTAGGTACAGCCACTTTGTTCATCTTGGTCATCATCAAGATTGATCCTGATTGCTCTGGTTCACTCAATCATTTGGCTCTCCACATCAATCATGAGGATAACAAAGTAAATGGATTGGTTAGGCTTCAGTTCATTCACTGTGCACTTATAGATATAGCCTTGCTGATTAATGTTACTTGTCCGCCTGTACCCAAATCATGTTCCATAGTTTTGCGTATGTTTTTGAAGATGTATCTTTTTGTTTAGATATGACTACTATTAAAACAATTTCTATGGAATGGATTCTCTAATAATGGGTTACATTTGAGTTACTGGTAAGTGCTTTCTATTTTGTAGTGTTTACTTGTATTAACTATTGTATCCTATTTGATGTACATCTGCCTTAACTTTTTTCTATTTCATTTTATTTTATTTTTGTGTTTCATAATCAAACTTCTGGAAAACAGCATTAGCCATATTGACTGCAGTTCATCTTGTACAAATAATCCACCGGTAGCCTGATTTCCCCTAAATGGAACACTCAACTTTTTTTCTCAGATCCATGGCACTTTTATTTTTCTATCAAAAGCTTAAGTGACTACCAAAGAGTTGTTCTGTTTTTTTTTTTTTTTTTTTTTTTTTTTTTAGATGAAAGTTTCAAAAGCTAGTGAAAAGATGATGCAGATCATTGGGTACCGGTGACGTGAAAGTTTCTAGACCAGATCTCAAAGCATTTCAAGTTTTTTCCTACTTCTGAAAATTTACACAACTTAGTTTGTTCTCCTAGAGTCATATTTTCCTACTTCTTCATGTAACTATGATTACTACTGCTCATTCTTAAGATTTCTACTGAAATTTTTACTTTATCATGAAAGTAGAAATTAAATCTGTTTGGTTCACTGCTGTGTTAGGCATTCAATAAATATTATTGGCTGACTGAGTGACACACTATTTCCTCTAATTTTCACTAAATTTGAAGTTCATTAATATAAGCATAATTTTCAAGTCAATGCAATATCTAAATTGGAAGTCAAGAGGATCATAAATATTTATCTGTCAAATAATTTTAAGATTTTAGAGATATCCATTTTAAAGCAAAACACAGAAATCCTTGAGTTAAATGAAAGTAAGTTCAAATGACAATAAAAATCTATACTAAAAACTTCCATTTTGAAGATTTTAAACTCAATGAAGTAAAACTTTAAGACTTAACTTGGAAAGATTTATATACGTTGATAAAGGGTGTGTAAACATAAAGTGAAGAACCTGCTTCCAAAGTCTAATACAGAGTAATCTTTGTTATTTGTGAAATGTCAGTTAACTAAGAGTTATATTTGTTTTGTAGTTTTCCTAAATTTTTAAAGATTTCTTTCTAATTCTGTATTTATTCAATATTTAGCTCTTTTAATTTTGCAAAATATTCTTACATGTGTATTGCATATTCATAAAAGAAGAAAATATAGACAAATGCAGATAAGTAAAATAAAATCATCTACAAAGCTACCACCTGACATTAAACTACTGTTTACATGTGGTGCTTAGTCAAATGGACCTTTGAGTGACTATATACACACATATGGGTAGGTACAAAATAAGATCACGTTTTACGTAATTACTTGTGATCTGCTGTATTATTGTAGTAAAAAATATATAAAATTTATATTAACCATTTAAAAATTTATTTGTTATACTTTAAGTTCTGGGGTGCATGTGTAGGTGCAGTTTTGTTAAATAGGTATACACGTGCCATAGCGGTGGTTTGCTGCATCCACCACCTTGCCATCTACATTAGGTTTTTCTCGTAATGCTATCCCTCCCCAATGCCCCCACCTACTGCTATTCCTCCGCTAGCCCCCATCCCCAGGCCACCGTGTGTGATGTTCCCCTCCCTGTGTCCATGTGTTCTCATTGCTCAACACTCACTTATGAGTGAGAACATGTGCTGTTTGGTTTTCTGTTCTTGTCTCAGTTTGCTGAGAATGATGGTTTCCAGATTCATCCATGTCCCTTCAAAGGACATGAACTCATCCTTTTTTATGGCTAAGTAGTATTCCATGGTGTATATGTGCCACACTTACTTTATCCAGTCTATCATTGATTGGCATTTGGGTTGGTTCCAAGTCTTTGCTATTGTGAACAGTGCCACAATAAACATACGTGCGCATGTGTCTTTATAATATAATGACTTATAATCCTTTGGGTATATACCCAGTAATGGGATTGCTGGGTCAAATGGTATTTCTAGTTTTAGAACCTGCAGGAATCACTATACTGTCTTCCACAATGGTTGAATTAATTTACACTCCCACCAACAGTGTAAAAGTGTTCCTATTTCTCCACATCCTCTCCAGCATCTGTTGTCTCCAGAATTTTTTAATGATCGCCATTATAACTGGTGTGAGGTGGTATCTCAATGTGGTTTTGATTTGCATTTCTCAATGGCCAGTGATGATGAGCTTTTTTTCATGTGTTTGTTGGCTGCATACATACCTTCTTTTGAAAAGTCTGTTCGTATCCTTCACCCACTTTTTGATGGCTTTTATTTTTTCTTGTAAATTTGTTTATATTCCTTTGGATATATATCCAGTAATGGGATTGCTGGGTCAAATGGCATTTCTTAAACATATGTTTTTTTACTCTTGTCTGATTATTTTCTGAAAGTAGTATTCTTGGATTAAAGGGTATGCATGCTTTAAAAGTTTTTGATCCTTACTAAGAAAATCATCTTAAAAATGTACTTATCATTGGATACAGCCCCCTTTCACAGTGGAATGCTATTTCTTGCATCCACTTGATTATTTTTGTTGATCTCAGAGGCCAAAAAAATGGTCTATTGTTTTTGTTTGCATTAACTTAATTACTAGGGATGTTTAGCACTATTGTGTTGTCGCCTATTGTACTATTTAAGTTACATGTTTATGTCTCTTGCCCATTTTCCCTTGATACTCTTGCCTTTTCATATTTATTTATAAAAATAAATTTCATATAAAGATATTGTATATTTAATCACAGTAATTATATATTATTATCTGATAAATATTTTAAAAGTATATAGATGTGCAAAAGGAGAAGAAAAGTGAATGAAATTCCATCACACAGCGTCAACTACTGTTGACTTTTTGGTACATATTCTTCCAGAATTATTCTTCATACAAATGTGATCATAATATGCATAACTTTTTCACTTCATTTACTGTGAATCTTTTCATATCTATCTATCCCCTTCTATGTATGCATGCATATACTTGTTTTAATGGTTTATAATAGTTTACTGCATTAATTAAAATATTTAACCAAATCCTTAATTATAAGTTGTTTCTAATTTTTAAATTAAAAATAATACTATGAAGGACATCCTTGTGCACAATTCTCTAAACATTTTTCCAATTATTTCCTTAGATAAATTCTTAGAAAAAGGATTGCAAAGTGAAATGGCATAAACTTTTGAAGACTTTTGATACAAGTTGCTATGTAGCCCTCCAGAAAAGTTATGAGAATTTACTTTTCCACCATTCAGCACTTTAAAATAGCACCCATTTTCCTCCATCAACTTGACATTGAGCATTCTCCTTTTTTCCAAATTTTGCTAAGCATATGCACAGAAAAATGGTATGTCATTTTATTTGCATTTTTGACTTCTAATAAGTTGAATTTCTTTGAACTTTCTTTTACTGTTTGTTGGTCTTTTGTGTTTCTCGTTTTGTAAATTGATTGATCTTATTCTCTGTCCATTATTCTCACATACTGGAGTATGCATGTTTCCTTATTAATTTATAAGAACACATTCTATATTAAGGATATATTTTGTTTGGCTTTCATCTATATTTGAAACATTATATTTTATTTTGCTGTTTGCTATTTTTATTTTAAGATTTTCAAATTTGTTGCATATAACTTTATAATACTTTTTTCTAAGAATATTATACTATAGTAATAGCTTAATTTTCTCATTCTAAATTTTTATTTAATCTTTTTATTGCTTCTTTTTAATATTATTTTTCTCAACATTTTACTTTGAAAAATTTTAAGGCTACAGAAAAGTTGCAAGAATTGTACAGGTTGAGTCTCTCTTACCCACAATTCTTGGTACCAGAAGTATTTTTTTTTTCTAATTTCAGAATGTTTGCATTATATCAGTTGAGGATCCCAAATCCAAAAATTCAAAATCCAAAATGCTCCTAGGAGCATTTTTTAAAATGTCATTGTGGAGTTTAAAATGTTTCATATTTTGGAGCATTTAGGATTTTGGATTTTCAAATGTAGGATGCTCAAGGTGTATAATGACCACTTGTCTATATTCTTCAATACTTTCACTAGGTTTGCTTTCTCTATTTCAATTGCTCTCTCCCTGTCTCTCACCTCAACGTGTGCACATATTTAGCTACAGTTTGCTTCTTAAGTTTGTTTATAGTTGGTTTGTTCCCTACATAAACTTGAAATTTGGATATAGTCCAATATATTCCTTTATGTCTTCTGCCTTTAAGTTCATATTTGGAAGTCTTTCCTCACCACAAGATTATATATATTCACCAGCATCTTATTCTTTCTTCTTTTATCTTAACATTTTCAATCCATATAGAATTCATTTTAACTTATGATATTGGGTTAAATTTTTTTTCCGAGTGGTAAGCCAACTTTTCATATTATAGAAACAATTCCTACAAGTCAATAAGCAAACAGATCAATAATATACTAGGAAAAATAGATAAAAATTATGACTAGACAGTTTGCAGAAAAAGAAACAAAAGTGATGCTTTATAAACATATGAAAACATATTCAACTTCACTTATAAAAGAAATGTAAATTAAACAACTGTCTGATAGCATTTTTCACCTATGAGATCAGTAAAGATCAGAAAACTTATAATACTTTGTACTGGAAACAGTGAAGTGACTCAGTGAAGAGAATACACTGCTGGTGTGAGTTTAAATTGGTACACCCTATATGGAGGGCATTTTGGAAATAATACAACAAAAATAAAAAGAAAAGTAGTTTGACTTAGAAATTCCTCTCTTGAGTATTTATCCTATAAAAATAGTTATATTTGTGTGAAATAATCATTGCAGCATAGTTTTTATCAGCAAACTACTAGAAACAACCATAACAGAGGGCTAAATTATGGTAAATATATCTAATGGAATACTCTATGTAGTTATTGAGAAGAATGTGGCAGCTTAATATATATTCATACTGAAGGATATCCAAGATATGATTTAAGTGAAAAATGCAAGATGTAGAGCAGTGTAATGTTGTACCATTTATTTGAGGGAGAACAGAATCTGTAAATATAAAATCTTTGAAAGTGCAGATAATATCTCTGGCAGGATACACAAGAAACTGGCAAAACTCCAGAGATATTGTAGTACACAGGAGAAAGGATGACTTAGCCAGTTATTGCTACATTGTTTATTGAATAATTTACCTTTCACTACTGTCAGTGGCTGATGGAAACTTTGCTTTTATCATATATTAAAGGCTTATATGTATTTGGATATTGTCTGCATATTCTGTTCTATCCTATGAACCTACCACTCCTTCCTCACCAGTAGCATGCTATTTCAATGATTATTGAATTTTTGACATTGTAAAATCCCTGGCTGGGCAAATTCTCTTTTAAACTATTTTTATTGACAATTTCTTCAGTATCATATTTTATTTATTTTTCCAAACAACTTAATAATCTCTTTGTTGCAGGTCCTTTTCCCCCACATACTACTAGGATTTGATTGAAATGAGTTAAAACTTATACATTTGTAAAAATTCATTTATTCTATCTGCCTTTCACTTTCCATAGTTTCCGTTACCTGCGGTCAACTGAAGCTGAAAAATATGAAACGGAAAATTCCAGCATTAAACAATTGAGGTTTTAAATTGCTCACCATTCTGAGTAGCATGATGATATCTTGTGCTATTGCAGTGCTGGGATATGAACCTTCCTTTTGTCCAGTGTAACCATGTTGTCTATACTACCCACTCGTTAGCCACTTAGTTGTCTTGTAGGTTATCAGATTGACTGACATGGTGCTTGTGTTCAAGTGACCTTTATTTTACTTAATAATGGCCTCGAAGCACAAGAATAGTTATACTGGCATATACCCATATATGTTCTATTTTATTAGCTATTGCTGTTAATATCTAACTGTGCCTAATTTATCAATTAAACTTTATCATATATATATGCACACATACAAAAAACACAGTACTTATAGGATTGGGTACTGTCTGTGGCTTCAGGTATCCACTGCAGTCTTGGAATTTATCCTTCACAGATAAGAGAAGACTGACATGTAGGTATTTACTGAGCACTTATATTTGTCAGACACTAGTACACATACTAATGATAAGTGAGCATGTCAGTGAACAAGTCAAGCAATAACACTAATTTTGAGGAGCTTACATTTTAGTTGGATGTGATGATATGAAGATAGATCATAAACAAGAAAATAGGTACACAAACAGGATAATTTCACATAGTAATGAATGTCATGACAACAGTTAAACAGGATAATGTGATATGACAATCTCAGTGAATGGTGAGGGTTTGTTTAGATCAGGTGGCTTGAGAAGGTGACAGTTGAACTGATATCTGAATTATGAGAAGAAGCCTTGTGAAGATCTGAAGCAAAAGTGTCCCAAACTGAAGTTAGAAGCCAAGAGTTGTGTTTTGTACCTCCGAAGTTTGATACGTTAAAACTTTTCAGTGTGACTTGCCAAGTAGATAATTGGATACATGACTTTGACAGTTAGTGGGGAGGTCAGGGCTGGAGTCATCAACATATAGTTAGTATTTAAAACCATGAGAAAAGGTGAGCTCATCTAGGAAGAATGCAAATATAGAAGATAAGATGGTTAAGGACCAAAACTTTCAGAAGTTTTCAGGAAAGGGAAAATCCAGGTAATGAGCTGAAAGGAGCAGACAGTAAGGTGGAAACACAAACAAAAAAAGGTTGTAGCATAAATTCCATGAGAAGGTTGTGTTTCCAAGAGAGAGGGAATGGTCACATCTTTACACTATTGTCTTCTTCTTGAGAAACATGATAAGTCTCTGCACTTATTTAAGCCTTCTTTTATGTCTTTTCTGTCTCTTAGTAAAGTTTTGTTGTCTTGTTCACAGAGGTTCTCAACACACACAAAATATTTAGTTTATCTTTTATTTAAAAATTATTATTTTATTATTATTGGAGAAGTTGTAATTATATATAATTATGATTTATGGAATACAAAGTTATGTGATGATGTATGTGTACAATGAGAAATGAATAAGTCAACTCATTAACATATTAATCACCTCAAATATTTAATTTTTGTAATGAGAATATTTGAAATTTATTCTTAACAATTTTGAAATATACATTATTATCAACTATAGTCACTGTGCTGCACAATGTATCTCAAAAAGTTATTTCTCTTGTCTAACTGAAACTTTGTAATTTTTGACCAATATCTCCCCACTTATATATGCTCCCTAGACCTTGTGACAACCATTCTACTTTCTGCTTCTGAGTTCAATTATTTCACATTCCACACATAAGTGAGATAATGAGATATTACTATTTCTGTGCTTAGCTTAGCTTAGACTAGTACCCAGATTATACAAGGAGCTCAAACAACTAAAAAAAAAAACAAAAAAAACCCCACAAATAATCTCATTAAAAAATGGGCAAAGGACATATGATATGATTTGAATGTTTGTCCTCTCAAAATCTCATGTTGAAATGTGATTTCCAATGTTGGAGATGGGGCCTGGTGGGAAGAGTCATTGAGTAATGAGGGCAGATCCCCCATGAATGACTTGGTTCCTTCATTGCGTAATTAGTGAATTCCTGTTCTGAGTTCACATGAGATTTGATTGTTTAAAAGAATATTGTACCTCCTAACATTGCTCCTGCTCTTGCCATGTAATACATTAGCTCGTCCTTTACCTTCTGCCATGATTAAAAGCTTCCTGAGGTCTCACCAGTTGCAGATACTGGCACCATGCATCTCATACTGCGTGCAGAAATGTGAGCCAAAATAAACCTCTATTTTTAAACAAAATTACCTACTCTTAGGTATTCTTTTATAGCAACACAAACAAACTCATACAATGTGAATAGGCATTTTTTTTAAAAGAAGACATTGAAGTGTCCAATGGGTATATGAAAAAAATGGTCATTATTAATTATCAGAGTAATTTAAATTAAAACCACAATGAGATATTAATTTATCTCAGTATGAATGGCTTTTACTAAAAAGATAACAAATAACAGATTGTGGCCAGGGTGCGGAGAAAAGGGAACTCATATACAGTTGATGAAAATGTAAATTAGTGTAACCACAATGGAGAACATTATGGAGATTTCTTAAAGAAATAAAAGAACTACCATTTGATCCAGCAATCTAACTTCTGGATATTTGCCCATAAGAAAAGAAATCAATATATCAAAAGGATAACTGCACTCATGTTTATCAAGGCATAATTCAGAATAGCAAAAATGTGGAGTCAACCTAAGTGTCCATCAATGGATAATTGGATAAAGAAAATGTGGTCTATACACACAATGAAAAAAAAAAAAAAGAATGAAACATGTTTTGCAGCAACTTGGATGGAACTGTAAGTCATTATTTTAAGTGAAACAAATCAGACACAGAAAGTCAAATACCATATGCTCTCACTCATAAATTAAAGCTTAAAACATGTACATGTGGATAGAAAAAGTAGAGTGATAGAAAATGGATACTAGGAATTGTGAGGGAATAAGAGGGGGGTGAATGATGAGAAATTAATTAATACAATGTATGTTATCTGTGTGATGGATACCCTAAAAGCCCTGACTTGACCACTACACAATCTATACATGTAACACAATTACACTTGTACCTTATACATTTTTATAAAAAATGTGAATTGCACTTTTGTAAATAGGACTGAGATAAAGTGAATTACTTTCTTGGTGTGTAACCTATGTAAGGAATTGTGAAAGGGCATTAGAATGGATAGCCAGAGTGTTATGTATTTAATTGAACACTGATAATCTTTTTTTTTTCTTATGGGATTCAGTGAATACTAATAAATAATCTTAGAAATAAAAAGTGATCCTCTCCGATACCCAGAAGGCTGCAGGCAAAATGTCATCCTGATTCAGAAGTAAAGAAAACTAATAAAATGTTATTTTCCTAAATTCTCAGGTGGCAAGTATAGTTCATGCTTGGTCATTCACACTTAATTAGTTATTCAATTACTGGAATCATAGTTATAAAATGGTCCAGTCTTCACTCTTTTTAAATTATAGGGTACTTTGGAAGGAAAAATGGTTTAATTAAATAAAGATGAATATTTGTCAATCCTGTGCTTTCAAAATTTTCCCTTATGTAAACAACACCCTTGGAAGATATTGCAACCTCTCTCTAGATTATATTGTAAAATAAACAGTTGTATGCAGGGCTCATTTCCTTTATGTGTAAATGGAGAAGATATTTCAGTCTCTAAACCTCGGTTATTTAATGAGTCTACCCAAATCTAAAGGCAAGATAAAGGACTTTGGAAAAAGGCTGCCAGGGTTTAAATCCCACCTCTACCATTCATTAGCTGTATGTCCTTTGACAAGTACTTTAACCTTTCTGTGCCACAGTATCCTCATCTATAAAATACAAGTAAGGACTTATGAAGACGAGATAGCATAGATTAATCTCTCTCTGCTCCTTCCTGCTCAGCAAAACTTTAATTCCAAGAAATAATGCAAGAGGACAATCTGAATGGTGGTAAGAAGAAGGTGAACTGGTTTGGAACCCAAGGACTGGAGAATTAACACAGTGACAGTGCATTTTATGTTCCACCACCCAAGAGAAGAAGGTGACCAGGCCCAGAATTTCCTGAACCCTACCCTAGCAATGGAAGACATCCCAAATAGGCTCATTCCCCCTCTAATCAAAGAAGCCCCACCAACAAGACCAAGCAAGCCTAGAAGCCAAGACAATGAGGATTGACTGATTGGCAGCCCTGTTGGCAATAGGCAACTAAGCAAAATGCTCTCTTTCTTGAATGGGCCTGAAACTCTGCTCCCTGCTAGGAAATACTGAGATGGCAGGCACCAGCAAGAGGGGCACTACCACAAATGGCTTGGCTTAGAAAGGTTTTTTGTCTCCACAGGCCAGAGACTTTTTGCCACTGCCTAGAGGCAGCTGGGCAGATGGATAGCACCATGGAGAGGAACCACATCACAAATAGTAGTCAGGTCTGGGTCTCTTTAATCTATCTCTTGGGCCTGAGACTCCTCTCTCACAAGGGAAAAAACTCACTGGATAAGCACATTAGTAGAGTGAAAATGACAGAGGACATAATCAGTAAACTTGAAGATAGATTGATAGAAATTACCCAATCTGAACAACAGAGAGAAAATAGACTGTAAAAAAAACAAACAAACATAGAAACAGAGCCTCAGGTACATGAGGGACCTCAGACAATGACAAAACATCCAAATTTTGCAGCATCAGAATATCAGAAGAAGAGGAGAAAGAAAATGGTGTTAAAAGACCATTCAGAAACTAATGGCTGTCAGATGTGGTGGTATGCAACCATAGTCCCAACTACTCAGGAAGCTGAGGCAGAAGGATTGGTTGTGCCCCGGAGTTTGAATCCAGCTTGGACAACATAGCAAGACCCCGTCTCTAAAAAGTAGTAAAAATAGTGGCTGAAATTTGACAAAAAATACAAACCTATAGATTTAAGAAGCTGAATAAATTCCAAATAAGACAAACCCAAAGAAATCCATTTTAATAGACATCATAATTAAACTTCTGCAAACTAAAATGGGGACAATAAACATTGGGTCATTATGAAAATTAATTGGCATAATTCATGGAAATTGCCTGGGGCATAGCAGGTGCTCAAAATATGTGATATATCATTATGAGGCTATTTTTTTTCTTCCTTTATTGGGTTGACAGACATTCAAAGGTGATCCTTGAATCTTTAAGAAGAGTGTGTGTACCTTTCAGAATTGGCATGTCTAGTTTATATTTTTGGCAAGAAGAGTAGGGCAGGAAGAGAATAGGGTAAATAACTTTTGTTATTCAGTCAGGGTCCTAGGAGGAAAGCGATGGCACACTTAAATGGGGTAACTGAGGAACATTTATTAAAGATACTATTAGCAAAGGTGTGCAAGGGTTAAGATAGTCCAGAAAAGGATAGTACAAGATCCTAGGACTAAAATCAGTGGGGAGCATATAGGTCCAAAGGAGAAAGAGAACTGCACAGTTATTAGACTCCATAGAAAGCCATATGAGAAGACCGCCTGACAGAAGATGTGGGCTTTGTTCAAAGGGCATAGACAACCCATGGTGACGGAATAGAGAAGAAGATTGGGAATTAAATATCCTGATTGCATTCTGCCACCCATTCATCATCTGCCAGTATCTCCCATTGGCCAAATCTAATGGAAAGGCAGAGGACAAGATGACCTGTTGATGCAGTCCATAAAGTCATTTCTCAGAACATAATGTAAAGGAGTGGAAATAGATGTGGGGGTACTAAGAGAAAATATCTAGCACAGGAAGCTTAAGTCTATCAGTCATTCACAACTTACTAAAAATGATTTTATTCATTGACCAGAATTATTTCATTTGGGCTAGTCAGTTGAGAGAGCAAAAACTTAAGGATAGGGAGAAGTGAGAAGGGAGAATATTTTTAGCATAAATTTCTTTTGAGTAGGCCATTAGGAGTTGCTTCAAACCCAGGGTCCATAAGACACCACAAGGGCTCTAGGTAGCAATAAAGAGAGGCTAATTGAAAGTGGGAGAGGGGAAAAGAAAAGGAAGTGAGAAGAATCAAAACCAACTTAGCACACTCGATAAGTTTGCCTTTAGCCCTAATTGGTATCAAAATCCACTTCCCTCATTTTCTATGGCATCTTAACAGATATGCCATATAAAATGAGTAAGAATGGCCATCTAAGTTTTGGTTCAAAGCTTTCAAAGCTTAGTAGTGTCTTAGAAATGACTCATGTCTGGCTTTTTAGAAATTTGAAAAATGTGTGTCTACGTATGCCAAAGCAACTACAGAGAATTGACTTAGAAGCTCAGATTCTGTTTAATATGCCTTAATGCCCTCACATGAACACTGATAGTTATCCTAGTATCCAGGTAATCAGAACTTCATTATGGTCATTCAAAAGATAATTTCTCTTAAGAGTGGCATTCATCATTATGTAATTCTGAAGCCTTACTTGTAATCATTATTAACCAAAAAAGCCACATGATTGACTGCTGTCTGTCCTGTAGTATCACCTACAATCTTATATTCTAATACAGAAACTAGAGATCTAGAAGTGTGTGAAAGCTGTACCGGCAACTCAAGGCAACTTATGAGATTTTGAATGTCTCTCCTCTAAGAGCATATCAAGAAGGCACAATTATAGCTATAAATTAAAAAACGGAATGCTGAAAATGTTGCATTTCGTTGGGCCTTAGGTCTCCTATTTTAAGAATAATCTCATTAGTCTCTGTGTGCTTGTGAGAATAAACAAAACTAGAAGTCCACTATCCTAACATTAATTCTAACAGACTCACTGTTTACTAAAAATTGTGGATAAGACCGTATTGTTAGGCTCATTATTTTAAATAAGAAGTAACTCTTGGAGAGAGCAAAAAATGATAGATAGGAGGCAGGACTAAATTGCAGCTCCCACTAGGATGGACAGAGCAGTGTATGGAAACTTGCATTGTGAACCAAGAACTACTGCAGGAATATACCAAGAAAGCTGAGAGAGTCCACAGACCCTTTGAAGGAAGCAGATTGCTCCTGCAGGACCTGAGAGACAACCCAAATACTGTGAGTGCCAGAATTATGAAATTGGGGAAAGGGATCATCTTCCTCTGAACACACATCCCTGCTGGAGAACCTGAAGGTCCAGATCACAGGAGAAAAATTTGACCTTACCTGGAATTGAGACAATTTAGAGCTAAGCAAAATACAGGGGTAGAGGAAGCAGTGGGAAAAGCCCTGTGCGTTCTTTGGGTCCCCAGGGAAACCATTTCTGACTTGCCTCACAGGGGTCCTTAGGCAGGGCTGTCAGAGGAACTGGGAAAAGACCACAGGGAGAAGAAAATCTCCAGCTGAACTTTGTAACATACCTCCCAAACCTGAAGTTTCCTAGCCAGAGTTGAGAGAGGGCTTGAATCCCCTGTGCAGACTCTACAGGCGGGGTGGGGAGGTATGAATGCCCTGTTTGATTTCTCAGCTGGGAGGCAGGTAGCCTGGGGCAAGTTTTCATCCCTGCTTGCCCACTGCCTGGAAACAAATTTAGTGCTG
This sequence comes from Cebus imitator, assembly GCF_001604975.1. NCBI lineage: Eukaryota > Metazoa > Chordata > Mammalia > Primates > Cebidae > Cebus > Cebus imitator. The sequence continues at coordinate 2,481,054 of NW_016107504.1, forward strand.
TTTCAGGGGCAAAGTGGGAGTGAGACCAAACTTTTGGATTGTGTGGGAGCTGGGGGAGGCCTGTAACTGCCGGTTTTGTCCACTTCCCTGACAAATTGCATGACAGTGTAGAGGCAGCCATAATCTTCCTGGGAAAATAACTCCATTAACCTGGGAATCACACCCCCATTCCCCACAGCAGCCATGGCAAGCCCTGTCCAAGTAGTCTGAGCTCAAACACAACTAACTTTGCCCCCACCTGATAGTTCTTCCCTACTCACTCTGGTAGCTGAAGAGAAAGGTATATTCCCATGGGAGTTCTAGGACCTCACCCACCCCCGGATCCTCCCCTATATTATCACAGCTGATACTGTCTTGAAAGCACCACCTCCTGGAAGGAGGCCAACCAGTGCAAAACTAGTGCATTAAACAACTACAACTAAGAACCACACAGAGTCCATTTTATTTCTTGCCACCTCTACCAGAGCAGGTATTGATATCCATGGGTGAGAGACCTGAAGATGGTTCACATCACAGGACTCTGTGCAGAAACCTCCCAGTACCAGTCCAGAGCCTGGTAGCACTGTCAGGTGGCTAGATCCAGAAGAAAAATAACAGTCACTACAGTTTGGCTCTCAGGAAGCCACATCCCTAAGAAAAGGGGAATAGTACTACATCAAGGGAGCACTCTGTGGGACAAAAGAATCTGAACAGTAGCTTTGAGCCCCAGATCTCCCCTCTGACATAGCCTATCCAAATGAGAAGAAACCAGAAAAACAATTCTGGCAATATGAAAAAAACGAAGATTTTTAACACCCTCAAAACATCATATTAGCTCACCAACAATGGATCAAAATCAAGAAGAAATAACTGAATTGCCAGAAAAATAATTCAGAAGGTCAATTATTAAGCTAATCAAGGAAGTATCAGAGAAAGATGAAGTTCAACTTAAGGAAATCAAAAAAAGAGACAAGATATGAGAAGAGCAATCTTCAAACTAATAGCATAAATTGAAACAATTGCAACTTCAGGGAATAAAGGACACACAGAGAAATGCAAAAGGTACTGGAAAGTCTCAGCAATAGAATCAAAAAAGCAGAAGAGAGTTTCAGAGCTTGAGGACAAGGTTTTTCAAAAGTCTCAGGATATAAAATCAATCTGCAAAAATCACAAGTACTCCTATACACCAATAACGGAGTCAAATTATAAGTGAACTCCCATTCACAATTGCTACAAAGCATAAAATACCTAGGAATAGAACTAACAATGCATGTGAAGGACCTCTTCCAGGAGAACTATAAACCACTGCTCAAGGAAATAAGGTAGGACACAAGCAGATGAAAAAACATTCCATGCTCATGGATAGGAAGAATCAATATCAAAAAAATGTCCATGCTGCCCAAAGTACTTTATAGATTCAATGCTATCCCCATCAAGCTACCATTGACTTTCTTTACAGTATTGGAAAAATCCACCTTAAATTTCATAAGGAACTAAAAAAGAGCCT
>NW_016107504.1:2483253-2484697 GCF_001604975.1 Cebus imitator
TTCAAGAGAAATGCAAATCAAAACCACATTGAGATAACATCTCATGCCAGTTAGAATGGCGATTATTAAAAAATCAGGAGACAACAGATGCTGGAGAGGATGTGGAGAAATAGGAATGTTTTTACACTGTTGGTGGGAGTGTAAATTGGTTCAACCATTGTGGAAGACAGTGTGGCAATTCCTCAAGGATCTAGAATTAGAAATACCATTTGACCCAGCTATCCTATTACTGGGTATATACCCAAAGGATTATAAGTCATTCTATTATAAAGACACGTGCACACTTATGTTTATTGCAGCACTGTTCACAATAGCAAAAACTTGGAACTAACCCAAATGCCCATCAATGATAGACTGGATAAAGAAAATGTGGTACATATGGATGGAATACTATGCAGCCATAAAAAAGGATGAATTCATGTCCTTTGCAGGAAGATGGATGAAGCTGGAAACTATAATTCTCAGCAAACAGACACAATGACAGAAAACCAAACACTACATGTCCTCACTCATAAGCGGGTGTTGAACAATGAGAACACATGGACACAGGGAGGGGGTCATCACACACTGGAGCCTGTTGGGAGGTGGGGGGCTAGGGGAGGGATACCAGGGAGGTGGGGGGGCTAGGAGAGAAATATCATTAGGAAAAATAGCTAATGTAGATGATAGGGTGATGGATGCAGCAAACCACCATGGCATGTGTACAGTTATGTAAAAAACCAGCACGTTCTGCACATGTACCCCAGAACTTAAAGTATAATAATAACTAAAAAAAATAAACTATATCCTAGAACAAATGAACTTAACAGATATTTACAGAACATTCTATCCCTCAACCACAGAATATACATTCTATTTATCAGCACACGGAACTTTCTTTATAATAGACCATGTGATAGGCTACAAAACACTTCTCAATAAATTTAAGAAAACTGAAATTATATCAAGTGCTCTCTCAGTCTACAGTGTAATAAAATTAAAGTCAACTCTAAAGGAAACCCTCAAAACTGTGAAAATACACAGAAACTATGTAGCCTGCTCCTGAATAATCATTGAATCAACATTGAAATTAAGATGAAAATTTTAAAACTCTTTGAACTAAACTACAATAGTGACATAACCTATCAAAACCTCTGGGACATGGCAAAGGTGGTGCAAAGAGGAAAATTCAAAACCTTGTATGCCTACATGAAAAAGTCTGAAAGAGTACAAATAGACAATCTAAGGTCACACCTCAAGGAGCTAGAGAAACAAAAACAAATAAAACCTAAATCCAGCAGAAGAAAAGAAATAACAAAGATCAGAACAGAACTAAATGAAATTGAAACAAGAAAAATACAAAATATAAATGAAACAAAAAACTGGTTCTTTGAAAAGATAAATAAAATTGATAAGCCATTAGCAAGATTAACCAAGAAAAGAGGAGAGAAGGTTTAAATAAGCT
>NW_016107504.1:2487272-2538761 GCF_001604975.1 Cebus imitator
CACAAATGAGACTAACCAGGAAAAGAAAAGAGAAGGTTCACATAAGCTCAATTAGAAATGAACTAAGAGATATTAAAACCAATACCACAGAAATATAAAAGATCATTCAAGGCTACTACAAACACCTTTATGCACATAAACTAGAAAACCTAGAAAAGATGGATAAATTCCTGGAAATATACAGCCCTCCTAGCTTATATCAGAAAGAATTAGAACTCCTGAACAGGCCAATTACAAGCAGCAAAAGTAAAATTGTAATAAAAGAATAACCAATAAAGTATAGTCCAGGACCAGATAGATTCACAGCTGAATTCTATCAGACATTCAAAGAGAAGTTGGTACCAATCCTATTGATACCATTCCACGGTATTGAGAGAAAGGGAATCATCCCTAAATTATTCCATGAAGCCAGTATCACCCTGACACCCAAACTAGGAGAGGATGTAACAACAAAAAAAGAAAACTCCAGGCCAATATCCGTGATGAACATAGATTCAAAAATCCTTTACAACATACTAGCTAACTGAATCCAACAGCATATCAAAAAGATAATTCACCATGACCTAGTGAGTTTCATAACAGGGATGCAGGAATTGTTACCATACACAAGTCAATAAATGTGATACAGCACATAAACAGAATTAAAAACAAAAATCACATTACTAATAGATGCAGAAAAAGCATTTGACAAAATCCAGCATCGCTTTATGATTAAAACCCTCAGCAAAATTGGCATACAAGGGACATACCACAATGTAACAAAAGCCATCTATGACAAACCCACAGCCAGCATAATACTGAATGGGAAAAGTTGAAGCATTCTCCCTGAGAACTGGAACAAAACAAGAATGCCCACTCTCACAGCTTCTATTCGACATAGTACTGGAAGTCCTAGCCAGAGCAATAAGATAGGAGAAAGAAATAAAAGGCATCCAAATCTGTAAAGAGGGAATCAAACTGTTGCTGTCAGCTAATGATCTGATCTTATACCTAGAAAGCCCTAAAGACTCATCCAAAAAGCTTGTAGAACTGACAAATGGACTCAGCAAAATTTCAGAATACAAAATTATTGTACAAAAATTAGTAACTCTGCTATACACCGACAGTGACCAAGCTGAAAATCAAATAAAGAACTTAACTCCTTTACAATAGTTTCAATAAAATAAAATAAAATACTTAGAAATATACATAGCCAAGGAAGTGAAAGAACTTTACAAGAAAACCAAAAGCACTGCTCTTCGTTGCTTCTTTTGATCTTTGTTAGTTTAAAGTCTGTTTTATTAGATACAAGGATAGCAACCACTGGTTTTTTTTGCTCTCCATTTGCTTGGTAAATGTTCCTACATTCCTTTGAGCTTATGTGTGTCTTTCAATGTGAGATGGGTCTCCTGAATACAGCACACTAATGGGTCTTGACTCTTTATCCAATTTGACAGTCTGTGTCTTTTAATTGGGGCATTTAGTCCATTTACATTTAAGGTTAATATTGTTATATGTGAATTTGATCCTGCCATTTTGATGCTAGCTGGTTGTTTTGCCCATTAGTTGATGCAGTTTCTTCGTTGTGTTGATGGTCTTTACAATTTGGTATGCTTTTGCAGTGGCTGGTGCTGCTTGTTCCTTTCCATGTGTAGCACTTCCTTCAGGAGCTCTTGTTAGGCAGGCCTGGTAGTGATAAAATCTCTTAGCAGTTGCTTGTCTCTGAAGGATTTTATTTCTCCTTCACTTATGAAGCTTAGTTTGGTGGATATGAAATTCTAGGTTGAAAATTCTTTTCTTTAAGGATGTTGAATATTGGCCCCCACTCTCTTCTGGCTTGCAGGGTTTCTGCTGAGAGATCTGCTGTGAGTTTGATGGGCTTCCCTTTGTGGGTAACCCGACCTTTCTCTCTGGCTGCCTTTAGTATTTTTCCCTTCATTTCAACCCTGGTGAATCTGATGATTCTGTGCCTTGGGGTTTCTCTTCTTGAGGAATATCTTTGTGGTGTTCTCTGTATTTCCTGGACTTGAATGTTTGCCTGCCTTGCTAGGTTGGGGAAGTTTTCCCGGATAATAACCTGAAAAGTATTTTCCAACTTGATTTCATCCTCCTCATCACATTCAGGTTCACAGATCAAATGTAGATTTGGTCGTTTCACATAGTCCCATATTTCTTGGAGGTTCTGTTCATTTCTTTCCACTCTTTTTTCTCTAATCTTGACTTCTCACTTTATTTCATTGAGTTGATTTTCAATCTCTGATATACTTTCTTCTGCTTGATCAATTCAGCTACTGAAACTTGTGTATGCTTCACAAAATTCTCGCACTGTGTTTTTCAGCTCCATCAAGTCATTTATGTTCTTCTCTATGCTGGTTACTCTAGCTAGCATTTCATCTAACCTTTTTTCAAGGTTCTTAGTTTTCTTGCATTGGGTTAGAACATGCTGCTTTAGCTTGTACCAAAACAGAGATATAGACCAATGGAACAAAACAGAGGCCTCAGAAATAATGCCGCACATCTACAACCATCTGATCTTTGACAAACCTGACAAAAACAAGCAATGAGGAAGATTCCCTATTTAATAAATGGTGTTGAGAAAACTGGCTAGCCATATGCAGAAAGCTGAAACTGGATCCCTTCCTTACACATTACACAAAAATTACCTCCAGGTGAATTAAAGATTTAAACATAAGACCTAGTGCCATAAAAGCCCCAGAAGAAAACCTAGGCAATACTATTCAGGACATAGGCATGGGCAAGGACTTCATGACTAAAACACCAAAGCAATGGCAACAAAACCCAAAATAGACAAATGGGATTTAAATAAACTAAAGAGCTTCTGCACAGCAAAAGAAACAATCAATAGAGTGAACAGTGTAGCGATTCCTGAAGGATCTAGAACTAGAAATACCATTTTACCTAGCTGTCCTATTACTGGGTATATACCCAAAGACTTCTAAAACATTCTATTGTAAATACACATACACATGTATGTTTATTGCAGCACTGTACACAATAGCAAAGACTTGGAACCAACCCAAATGCCTATTAATGATAGACTGGATAAAGAAAATGTGGCACATATAAATCATGGAATACTATGCAGCTATAAAAAGGATGAGTTCATGTCCTTTGAAGGGACATGAATGAAGCTGGAAACCATCATTCTCAGCAAACTGACACACAAACAGAAAACCAAACACCGCATGTTCTCATTCATAAGTGGGTGTTGAACAATGAGAACACATGGACACAGGGAGGGGAACATCACACACCAGGGCTAGTTTGGGAGTGGGAGGCTAAGGGAGGGCTAGCAGGGTGTGGGGGGATAGGGGAGGGATAACATTAGGAGAAATACCTAATGTTGATGATGGGGAGATGGATGCAGCAAACCACCATGGCACGTGTATACCTATGTAACAAACCTGCACGATCTGCACATGTAAATATGCATATATATATATACTGCTGAAAGACATCATAGATGAAACAAATGGAAGCAGATCCCATGCTCATGGATGAGTAGACTCAATAGTGTGAAAATGACCGTACTACCAAAAGCAATCTACAAATTCAATGCAATTCCCATAAAAATACCAACATCATTCTTCACAGAACTAGAATGAACAATCTTAAAATTCATATGGAACCAAAAAAGATCTTACATGGCCATAGCAAGACTAAACAAAAAGAACAAATCTGGAGGCATCATATTACCTGACTTCAAGTTATACTATAAGGCCATAGTCTCAAAAACAGCATGGTATTCATATAAAAATAGGCACATGGACCTGTGGAACAGAATACAAAACCCACAAATAAATTTAAATGCTTATAACCAACTGATCTTCTACAAAGTGAACAAAAACATAAAGTAGAGAAGGACACCCTATTCAACAAATGGTACTGGGTTAATTGGCAAGCCACAGGTAGAACAAAACTGCATCCTACCCTCTTACCTTATACAAAAATCAACTCAAGATGGATTTAGGAGTTAAATCTAAGACCTGAAACTATAAAAATTCTAGAAGATAACATTGGAAAAGCCTTTCTAGACATTGGCTGATGCAAAGACTTCATGACCAAGAACCCAAAAGAAATGCAACAGAAACAAAGATAAATAAGTGGGACTTAATTAACTAAAGTGCTTCTGCACAGCAAAAGGGATAAGAGTAAGCAGACAACCCACAGAGTGGCAGAAAATCTTCACAACCTATACATCTGACAAAAGACAAATATCCAGAATCTACAAGGAAATAAAACAAATTAGCAAGAAATAAAAAAAAAAATCCATCAAAAGTGAGCTAAGGACATGAATAGACACAGTTTTCAAAAGAAGATACACAAATGACCAACAAATATATGAAAGAATGCTCAACATCACTAATGATCAGAAAAAATGCAAATCAAACCCACAACGTAATGCCACCTTACTCCTGCAAGAATGCCCATAATCAAAAAATAAAAAAAAAAATAGATGTTGGGAACATGTTTACACTGCTGGTGGGAATGTAAACTAGTACAACCACAGTATGGAAAACAATAAGGAGATTCCTTAAAGAACTAAAAGTAGAACTACCATTTGATCCAGCAATCCCATTACCGAGAGTCTACGCAGAGGAAAAAAAGTCATTATAAAAGAAAGATACTAGCACATGGATGTTTATAGGAGCACAATTTGCAATTGCAAGAACATAAAACCAGCCCAACTGCCCATCAGTCAATGAGTGGATAAAGAAATTGTGGTATATACATGTGTTGGAATACTACTCAGCCATAAAAAGGAACGAATTAATGGCATTCACAGCAACCTGGATAGAACTGGAGATTATTATTCTAAGTGAAGTAACTCAGGAATGGAAAACCAAACATCGTATGTTCTTACTCCTAAGTAGTAGTTAAGCTATGAGGATACAAAGTCATAGGAATGGTACAATGGACTTGGGGGACGTAGGGGGAAGGGTGAGGGGTAAGGGATGAAAGACTACAAATTAGGTTCAGGGTATACTGCACTGAAATTTCACAAATCACCATTAAATAGCTTACTCATGTAACCAAATACTACTTGTTCCTTAAAAACCTATGGAAATAAAAAAAAGAAGTTTTTAAAAAGAAATAACTCTCCTGTGTTCACGTCCCCTTTTGGAAAGCAAAGTGAACACGTTCCCTCAGGTTTTTTTCATATTTTATGGTGGATGGCAGACAAAAAAAAAATCAAACATTTTTTGATTTTTATTGTGACAGCACCACTCAACATGCATAAGCTTATATTTTCTAATGACAATAAAATGAGAATAACTATTTCTGTAATTTAAAAAACCTTGAAAATCAGAGCTGTTTTATGGGTTTTTAAACCCAGTTTTTCAGAATTAAATTTAATATGAGACACAGAATGCATTTATACTCCCCAGTATTTGTTCTTTACTGTTTAAAAAGAAAAGTTTCCAACAGGAAATCAATTTTCTTATTATGACAGTCATAAAATCTTTATCAATGTCATGTCTGATAGAAAGGTCATTGTTATAACCACTGTGAAAAACAGTTGGATATTTCTTAGTAGGCATTTACTCAAGGGAAAGGGAAATGTATGTCCATACAACAACCTGTATGCAATTGTTTATAGCAGCTCCATTGGTAATCTCCCCAAAGCAGAAGCAACCCAAATATCCATTAGCTAGTGAATGAATAAACAAACTCTGATTCATCCATCTGCACAATGGAATACAATTTATCAATAAAAAGGAGCAAACTATTGATACATGCAACAACATGGATGAATCTCAAATGTGTACTGCTAAACCAAAGAAACCACATTCAAAAAGTTATATACTGTTTGAATCCATTTATAAGTTATTCTAGAAAATAAAAAAAACCACAAAGACATAAATCAGACCAGTGATGCCAGTGACTGGTGGGAGGGGAGCAGGGAAGCATTGATTACAAAAGGACACAAAGGAAATTTTTGAATCATGATTGTGATTACACAGCTCTATGTATTTTTCAAAATTCACAGAACTGTACACCAAAAGTGGGGATTTTAATGTATCTAAATAAATCTCATATTAATAAAACACATTGTAAGATATTATTTAACCATTTCAGCTAACCATTGCAACTGATTAACTATTTGATGAAATTTCCAAGCCCATTGCTTCTTCTCTTGTTGACATTTTGGCTGGTTTCTGGCATATTCACACTTCTACCAGAGAGTGATAGAGGCTAAAATGAGAATGGAATAAACCTTAAATCAGTTGATATTTATTAATTATGAAAAATATAGATATAACTATGGGAAAGCCAAGGTCTGAAATTAGTTTTGGGGGTGAGCATGTTAAGAATTACAATAATTTATCTCCAGTGATTCTGAAACATGAGAGCTTTAAAGAGATTTTGTTTATGTAAATTATATCCACCAATATTTACCATATCAGAAATTAAAACTGAGAAATATTAAAAGTATTAATTCATTTAAGATGAAAAATAATACACCTATTATATGTTAACATAATAATATAGGTATAGGTATGAAAAACCCCTATGTTTTCAGAAACAAAAAAGATAGCCATAGTATGGGGGGAGGAGCCAGGATGGTGGACTAGAAGTAGCTGCGGTCAGAGGCTCCCGCAGACAAGAAAGAAAAAGACAAGTGGATCCTGCACTGGCAACTGAAGTATCCAGGTTGTCTCATTGAGACTGACTAGGTGGTTGGTGCAATCCACGGACAGCAAGGAAAAGCAGGGTGGTGCAATGGCCCACCTGGGAGCCACATGGAGCAAGGGGAGCTCCTACCCTCAGCCAAGGGAGGTAGTGAGTGATAGTCCTACCCTGCCCAGGAAACCACACTTTCTATGAATCTGCGAAAACCATGCATCAGGAGATCCCATCATGAGCCCATGCCTCCAGGGCCTCCTGTCCTAAGCACAGAGCTGTGCAGATTTTCAGTGGCCACTTGGCTGCAGAGTAAGACTACTGAGTTTCTCAGGGGAGAGGTGGCCACCATCACTGTGGCTCCCTGCAGCCTAAGATGACTGAGCTCCAGGGAAGAGGCAGCAGAAACCACTGAAGATCCAGTCAGCCATCTTCTGGCTGTGGCAAGGAGACTGGGCAGTTTGGACCCAGGAGGATTTCCCCACAGTGCAGCACCGCAGCTATGGCAGATCATGGCCAGACTGCCTTTTTATGCCAGATCCTGACCCATCCCTCCTCACTAGATGGAGCATCCTTGCAGGAATTTTAGCAACTCCAGACAAGGGTTTAGGGAGAAAACTCTGAACTCCCTGAAACTGAGACCCTGGGGGTAAGGGTAGCTGCAGTCTCCACAGATCAGCAGACTTAATCTTTCCTCCTGCTGGCTCTCAGGAATCCGGGCAGTTCAGATGAGGTTGATTCCCCCAGTGTGGCACAGCCCCTCTACCAAGGGATGTCCAGAGTGCTCTGTTAAGCAGGTCCCAGATCCCATGACTCCTGACATGTGAGACTCCCCCTCAACAGGGGTTTCCACATACTTTATACAGGAGTGTTCCTGACTGAATTACGTCTGTGACCCTCTGGAACAGAGATCCTAGAGGAAAGAGCAGGTAGTCATCTTTGCTGTTCTGCAGCATCCGCAGATGACACCTCCAGGTGTGAAAGGGGCTGAGATGAATGGGGTCTGGAATGGATCCCCAGCAAACTACAGAAGCCCTACATAAGATGAACCTGACTGTTAAAAGAAAAACAAACAGAAAGCAACAAAACTACAACAGCATCAACAAAAAATCTCCCACAAAAACCTATCCAAAGGACAGGAGCCTCAAGCATCAAAAGCAACTTGTGAAGATGAGAAAGAATGAGTGAAATAAATGCTAAAAACTCAAAACTCCAAAGTGCCTCTTCTCCTTCAAATAATTGCAACATGTCTTGAGCAACGGCACAGAACTGAGCAGAGGCTGATGGATGAATTGACAGAAGTACACTTCAAAAGATGGGTAATGAACATTGCTGCAGTAAAGGAGGATTTTCTAACCCAATGCAAAGAAGCTAAGTATCATGATGAAACATTACGTGAGCTATTAACTAGAATAACCAGTTTAGAGGGAAACATAAATAACTTGATGAAGCTGAAAAACACAACATGAGAACTTCACAATGCAACCATAGTATCAATAGCCAAATCAACCAAGCAGAGCAAAATATTTCAGAGCCTGATACCCTCTTGTTGAAATAAGATAGGCAGGCATGATTAGAGAATAACTAAAGGAAAAAAAAAAAACCAACACTTTCAAGAACAATGAAATTATGTAAAAAGGCTAAACCTACAAATGATTCGGGTACCTGAAAGAACCAGGGAAAACAAAACTAAGTTGAGAAACATTAGGATATCATCCAGGAGAACTGCCACAATCTAACAAGACAGGTCAACATTCAAACTCAGGAAATCCAGAGAACTCTAGTATGATACACCATGAGAAGATCAACCCCAACTACACAATCATCAGGTTCTCCAAGGTCAAATTGAAGGAAAAAATGTTAAGGGCAGCCAGAGAGAAGGGCTAGATCACCTACGAAGGGAAGCCCATCAGACTAACAGTGAATATTTCAGCAGAAACCCCATAAGCCAGAAAAGATTGGAAGCCAATATTCAACACTCTTAAAGAAAATAATTTCCATCCCAGAATTTCATATCCAGCCAAACTAAACTTCATAAATGAAGGAGAAATAAAATCTTTTTCAGGCAAGCAAATGCTGAGGTATTTCATCACCATCAGGCCTGCCTTGCAAGAGCTCCTAAAGGAAGCAGTAAATATGGAAAGGAAAAGCCATTTCCAGCCACTTCAAATACACAATGAAGTAAAAAGATCAATGACACGATGAAGCAACTACATCAACAAGTATGCAAAATAACCAGTTAGTATCATGATGACAGAACCAAATTAACACATAACAATATTAACCTTAAATGTAAATGGGCTTAAAAATTTCCCAATTTAAAGACACAAAATGGCAAGCTGGGTAAAGAGTCAAGACCCAACTCATGTGCAAAGACTCACATAGGCTCAAAATAAAGGGATGGAGAAAAATTTACCAAGCAAATGGAAAGCAGAAAAAAGCAGGGGTTGCAATCTTAGTTTCTGACAAAATAGACTTTAAACCAACAAACATCACCCAAGACAAAGAAGGGCATTACATAATGGTAGAGAGATCAATTCAACAAGAAGATCTAACTATCCTAAATATATATACATCAAATACAGGAGCACCCAGATTCGTAAAACAAGTTTGTAGAGACTTACAAAGAGACTTAGACTCCCACAAAATAATAATGGGAGACTTTCACAGTCCACTGTCAATATTAGACAGGTCATTGGGACAGAAAATTAACAAGTGATAGGGTTTGGCTGTGTCCACCCAAATCTCACCTGGAATTTTAATAACCCCCATGTGTCAGGGGCAGGGCGAGGTAGAGATTTATTGAATCATTGGGGTGGTTTCCACCATATTGTTCTCATGGTAGTAAATAAGTCTCATGAGATCTGATGGTTTTATACAGGGGAGTTCCCCTGCACGAGTAGACATGCTTTTGCTGCTACTTTGCCTTCCACCATAATTGTGAGGCCTCCACAGCCATGTGGAACCGTGAGTCCATTAAAACTCTTTCCTTTTTAAATTACCCAGTCTTGGGCATGTCTTTATGAGCAGCATGAGAACAGACTAATAAAACAAGGATATTAAGGACTTGAACTTAGCTCTGGATCAATTAGACCTGATAGATATCTACAGAATTCTCCACCCCAAATCAAAAGTATATACATTCTTCTTGGTGCCACATGGTACTTGCTCTAAAATGAATCACATGATTGGGAGTAAAATAGGCGCCGGCAAATGCAAAAGAACTCAAATAATAACAAACAGTCTCTCACATTACAGTACAGTCGAATTAGAACTCAAGATTAAGAAACTCACTCAAAACCACACAACTACATGAAAATGGAACAACCAGCTCCTGAATGACGCCTGGCTAAATAATGAAATTAATGCAGAGATCTGAGGAATCTGGGCAGTCCAGATGATGTTGATTCCCCGCAGTGTGGCATAGCCCCTCTACCAAGGGCCAGCCAGAGTGCTCTGTTAAGCAGGTCCCAGATGCCATTATTCCTGACTGGGTGAGACCCCCCCAACAGGGGTTTCCAGATACTTTACACAGAGTGTTCCTGACTGCACCTTAAAGAAAAATTAACTATAGATTAATTAAAGACTTAAGTGTAAAACCCTAAACTATGAAAATCCCAGAAGAAAATCTAGGCAATACTATTCAGGACATAGGCATGGGCAAAGATTTCATGACAAAAATATGAAAAGCAATTGCAACAAATAAAAGAATTGACAAATGGGGTCTACTAAAACTAAGGAGTTTCTGCATAGCAAAAGAAATTATTATCAGAGTGAAGAGACAACGTATAGAATGGGAGGACATTTTTGCAATATATCCAACTGACAAAGGTCTAATATCCAGAATCTACAAGAACTTAAACAAATTTACAAGAAAAAAATAAACAACCCTATCAAAAAGTGGGCAAAAAAACATGAACAGCGACCTCTCAAAAGAAGACTTTTATGCAGCCAACAAACATATGAAGAAAAGCTCAACATCACCGATCATTAGAGAAATGCAAATCAAAACCACAGTGAGATATCATCTCACATCAGTCAGAATGGTGATTAGTTTTTTCAAGATTCTGAAAAATTTTAATGTACATAAAGCAATTTGTACATTATACAAAAATTACTTTATTCATGAATAAGCTACTTATATGGTACATAAACAATACATAAAAATTTGCAAAATACTTTCTGCCTATAATCATACAAGATGAATCCACTTTTTTGTATTATTACAATGTGCTATATATCCTAATCAAATACAGGATGTCAGATGTGTCCTTGTTATATACTCTCAATTTCCCCTAGCTTTGGGAAATATTAGAGCTGACATATTTGCAATAAGAGACTTAGCCCTGAATAGAAAGCATGAAGGAATCTCAGGCAACCTTCAGGGAAGAGTCCAAAACCTTGATTTTAGGTTAAGAAACTGTTATATAAAAATAGTGTTCTCTGGCCCAAGATTTTAATGATTGCTATTCCTTTTTCCTATGGTCCAGAAGTGATCCAAGGCAGAAGATTTATACCAGATAAAGCCATATGGATTGCTGGTCTAAAATTCAAGGCAGGTTAGTTGACTTAATTCTTTGCTGCTGGTGACTGTTAATTTGTAAAAGCTTAATAAAGTCAGGTGAAGGAAGTGATGGTGCTGGGAGCTCTCAAGCTGTACTGATGGGGTCTGTAATTAGAGCTAACTAGAGGGATCATGATGTCTACTATCCAATTTGGTGTGGAGCCATTGCTCTTGGTGAAAGTTGCTGGCTGGGCCTGGTTGGGACCAGAAGGAGAGTGTTGTGGTGGGATGTGCCTGTGTTAGCCTTTTCTTGGTGCTGGAGCAGGCCCAGCTGATGAAGGGATAGGCAGCAGTGTGGGGCATGCAACCCGTTGGTTGCAGCTAGAATGACAATTATTTAAAAGTCAAGAAACAACAGATGCTAGCAAGGCTGTGGAGAAATAGAAACACTTTTACACTTTTGTTGGGAATGTAAATTAGTTCAACCATTATAGAAGACAGTGTGGCAATTCCTCAAAGACCTAGAACCAGAAATGCCATTTGACGCAGCAATCCTATTACTGGGTATATACCCGAAGGAACATACATGTGTATGTTCATTGCAGCAATATTTACAATAGCCAAGGCATAGAATCAACCCAAATGCCCATCAGTAATAGACTAGATAAAGAAAAGGTGGTACATATACAATATGGAATACTATGCAGCCATATAAAAGAAGGAGATCATGTCCTTTGCAGGGACATGAATGGAGCTGGAAACCATTATCCTTAGCAAACTAACACAGGAACAAAAAACCAAACACCACGTGTTCTCACTTATAAGTGGGAGCTGAACAATAAGAACACATAGACATAGGGAGGACAGCCACACCCACTGGGACCTGTTGTGGGGCTGGGGCAAGGAAGAGTATCAGGATAAAGAGCTAATGCACGCAGTGCTTAATACCTAGGTGATGGGTTGACAGGTGCAACAGACCACCAATGCACACGTTTACCTATGTAACAAACCTGCACGTCTGGCACATGTATCCCGACTTAAAATAAAATTTAAAAAAATGATAGCAAGAAGAATGCTATAATTTTACGTTTTCCCAAATGTCTGGCTTAACTGAAGACAGTTGGATTCTTATACCTACTTCCGCATTCAACCCATTGTGATACACCACTCTACTGTAAACTTGTAAGAGGATGAGGATGAAAAAGGAAAATAATGTTTTAGTATTATTATAAAAATAGTTTTGGTTTTATGGACACCCTGAGAAGGGATTAGAGACCTGCAAGGATTCCCAGACTTCATAGTTAGAATAGTTGTTCTACACTATCAGTGTAGGGAAAAGGACACAATATAAACTACTTACTATAAGTTAGGCACTTTGCTTAATGCTTTGCATACATTATATATTATTATCCTCATTTTATAGATGAGAAAACAGAGGTTTAGGGCCATTAAGTAGTTCAGATCCTACTGGTAGTAAATGGCAAAATTAGGATTGAAACCTAGGCGTTTCTGCCTCTAAAGCAAGGACTTTCTTCACCATATCCCAACCCCAGTTTTACTGATAATTGGCATGTAACCATAGAACCTGCCTCCATCCAGTAGTTGAAAGAAACAGGACTTTACATTGCTGGAACAACTAAGGATTTTACATAATTAGTTTTATTCCATGCATTTGGAATTTATTCCTCATAAAATTGAAAGGGATTAATGACTCTGATAAAAAGCATGCCTTAATGCTAGTAGAAGTGCTTTCCAAATTTCCCTTTCGAAATCCTTCCTTTCCCTGCTTTTTCAAATTCAGAGCACAGTCATCCTCCAACTACCTTTTTATTCCTCAGTATCTCTCGCAGAAGGGATCGATGAAACCAATTCTCACTTAGGTGTTAGAGATTTAATGATACTCCTCTGAAGAGTATTTTTACTACCTGAGGGTGGGGAATGGCTCTTATTCATCTTTGTAACCCTAGCAACCTGTACACTGGAACTGTCAGTGTCCTATAAATACTGGTTGCCTTTAATGGGAAGTAAAATGCCAAAGAGGGAGTTTTTGAAACCAAAGATAGAATGAAATTTCATCAGTGGAGAAAATATATTTATTGAACCCAACAAATCACAACATACATAAAACTACGTATCTAACTTCATGGAAGGACAACAGTATTTGCTTTAATGTAAATGCCCTTTACGTTCAGTTTTGATTTGATTGTTCTAGAAACTCTGGAAAGTTGATATTGTGGATTTGACAATAATTAATCTCTCAAAATGCTAAAATAATATGTTAAATATCAATATCAAAACTAATATTTTTGGCTAAATTATTTTTATGCTGTTGTTTTTTTCATGGGTATTGGAGAGATCTAGAGAGAGTGTAACTTCAACTAACAGTGATGTTGTTAATTACTCCTCTCATCAATGGTTTGTCTCTATTGTAGCTTGTGTAGCAATCAAAAGAAAGCTCCTACTTATCTTTTCCATTCATTGCATTTGGAAGTTTGCAGTAATCTAAGAGGAAAGAGACCTAATTATTGTGTAGAGGATCAAAATTGGGGCATGGTACATGATATGTATGTTCAAACTGCAAACTAGTCTCTCCCTGATATCAATATCAGTTTTGCCTCTAGCCAAATTATGTTTACACTGAATGAAGTTTTTAAAATCTACAGGGCAATAATACAAATGATAGTTGTGTGTGGTAATTTTAAAAACCGTGCATTTAATTTTAAATTTGCAAATAACCATCTTAAATGTAATAGCTTCCAGTCAGAATTCATTTTTAAAATGCTGATATATTAATTGGGTCATAATTAACTAACTCTTTGTAATTCAAAGCCCAATACTGAGTTTTTCCATCTACAAATAATGATTTATAGGCAAGGTTATTAAGTTTTGACTTTGTTGGTATGGCTGTGTTTTAGAAAAATGAAAAATATTAACTTGCTAGCAACCTCTAGGAGAGATGGCTGTTCTTATAAAATCCAAGGGACAATTTGCTCTACCCCTGTGTTTGTCAGTAAAATCTCAGTCTCAGAGGAATTCAACTACTAATTATGCAACTTCTTGGATAGTTGGGGTACAATACTACTGGCAGCCAGTTTCTATATATACTAAAGTCTTATTTCTCCTCTGGGCTTTAGATCTCTTATCAAGATGGTCAAAAGGAATAATTTATGCGCTAAAATTACCCTAGGTAAGGGCATTTCTATATCATACAGAATGCTGAAATGCAACGACTTTCTTTTTTCATCACTGTAGTACATAATTCTGAATATTTTACTGTAGTACATAACTCTTAAGCTTTTACTGATCTAATTGGATTCTGATAAGTAAAGTGAAGTAATAGTACACTGTAGATCTTGCTATGAGTGTTTCTCACTCAATAAATAAAAATGGCTAATATTTTTTATTCACTTTTTAATCACTTCTTTTCTTCCCTAAAAGCCCCCTTTGGAGTGAGTGAGGGTCAAATACTTTTCTACTGCTAATGTTTTCTACTCTGTGGAGGCATCACCATAAGTGCAATGCACTTGGCCTCTCTTCACCCTTCACTATTCCTCCACCATGAGAGTTAGAGTGACATGGTTAATGAGTTTGGGAACAAAAACTGGATTTTAATACAGTCCCCCACTTTCTTGCTGGATATGATCTACATCCTCTTTTGCTCTTGTAAGAAAAGGACTCCCCATGCAACCTATGCTCCCATACAGCATCACTTGTAACTGGATAGATATCATTGTTAGTTCTAAGATTCAGTGTCAAGAAATCCTCCTGAACAGTAACAACAGGTACATCCTTCAACCTAGACTTTATCAGTAATAAAGGCTCATTGTCTTATTTCACAATTGGTTCAGAATTCACATAGGAAAAGGGTGACCTTTTAAAAATTCCAACACCAGTCTCCATCATCTACCTACTTGCCATTCTTTCCAATGTAAACCATTCTCTCAATTACCTGTTCATTCATCTGTTCCATTTTTTACCTGCCTGCCACACCATATACCATTTAAAAGAACTGCAGTTATCGCTATGTTTACTAGTATCTGGTGTAACGTTGGATCTTACCTAGAAGGAACTCAACACCTTAGGAACTAAACAAAAAATCAATTACAAATTTGAGGGAGAGTTTTTCCAAGAGCACTGTGAATTCAAAATTTTCCTTCCCTCTTTGCACAAGGGGATTCATAGTGATGGAGAAGTGACTCCTTTTGTGACTACTAAAACTGAGATCTTTACACAAACAATTGCCTAATAAAATCTAATAAAATTATCTACAAAGTAAAATATTCAGGGTACTTCTTCTCACTTCCAATATATCTATTTTATAACTTCATTTTCCTTATTTAATGCTACCTTTAATGTACATTTGAGTCTTATTTTACTATAAGTAGGTTTAGGAATATGTATAGAGGGTGGATGAAAGTACATGGTGTAGTTTCTCCATGAATTCCTTTTTTGGGAGACCCTAGATTCATGCCACCCCAAGGAAAGTCTTGATAGAGGGGTACATGTAAATAAATTGCCTAGGCCAGTGGATACAATCTGGCAAAGATGTAATCACTATGCCACCATTAATTTCAGGAATGACAGAAAGCATGTACTCCATGACAGCTTTGGATCTGAAAATTCAAATACGACAAACATTTATTTTGTTCTTAACACATGCGTGACTTTACTAAATGTGGTGAGGAATATGAAGGTGCTACATACCTAGGGCAGTGTATTAAATCACATAGTCCTCATATGGTCTGAAAGCTATCCCAGAGTTCAGATTATGCAATAGGGATGACAAAAATACCAGATATTCCCAACAAATACAGATGGCTCCTAGGACTTAGGACTTCATTTCTGGGTCATATAGCATAGGGTATACCTCTGAGGGTTAGTTTTTAAATATGAAGTTGGAGAGTTGGAAAAAACTTTAGAGATTTCCTAGGCTAGCCTCCAACTCAACATAGCAATCTCTATTACACTGTCCCTTACAAGGGGTCATACAGTCTTTTTTTCAATATCCCTAGTGATGGTAAGCTAATTACTTCAACAAGGCAGCTTGCTATGTGTTTATAAAACTTTTGTGCAAAATTGTATGCTATTTGTGTGTTTGTAGATGTAATTTAAATATTTATTTCTGAAAACATTTTTTTTTTTGGCAAAGTTCTAAACAGAAGCTCATATTATTAGGGCAACAGAAAATGTGGTATATTAAGGTTGTTGAATCACTTGTTTACCAACAGGACCCATAAAAGATGAGGATATACATGGAATCTCAACCCAAAATAGGGCAAAAAATTTTAAGGGAATTTTCTGGTATCTTACAGAGAGTGTACTTCCAGTTAGAGTTAAACACTGGTTGTGTGGCTACCAAAACCATCTAGCTGCTTTTCTTGAGGAGAAAGTTCAAGTTGTAAAAACATCTGTCTGGATTGATAAAATCAGGGAAGATAAAAGGCATTCACAAAAATTGAGGCAATATTATTTTTAAAAAATAAAGAAGTTTTAGTTTCTAAGAATGTAAAAAGAACTCAAAACTAAAACAAGACTGCCAGCCCTTCTATTTTAGGGAATATGGACTTGTATGCTCTGCCCCTAAAAATACCTTACTAGTAGTTGAATTTAATTTTTATTTATTCCCAGTTAATTTAGTTTAATTTTTACATTTCTATTTTTGTGGATATACAGTAGTTGTACATATTTATGAGGTACAGGTGAAATTGTGGTACAAGCATACAATGTGTAATGACTAAACCAGGGTAATTAGGATATCCATCACCTCAAGTATTTATCATGTCTTTGTGTTAGAAACATTCCAATTCTACTCTTCTAGTTATTTTGAAATATATGGTAATTATTGTTAATTATGGTCGCTATTGTACTACTAAACACTGGATCTCATTCCTTCTAGCTGTATGTTTGTACCCACTACCTATGAACAAACCCCTCTTTATCGACTCCCTCCTTCTACCCTTCCCAGTCTCTGGTAACTGTCATTTGCTCTCTGCTTCTATGAGACCAATTTATTTTTAACTCCCATGTATAAGCGAGAATATGTGGTATTTACCTATCGGTGCCTGGTTTATTTAATTTCATATAATATCCTCCAGTTCCACACATGTTGTTTTAAATTACAGAACTTCATTATTTTATGCCTAAATAATATTTCATTGTGTATGTATACAACACCTTATGTATCCATCCATCCATTGATGGACATTTAGGTTGATTTTATATCTTGGCTATTTTGAATACTACTGCAAAAACATGGGAGTGCAGATATATTTTCAATATACCGATTTCCTTTCTTTTAAATATATACCCAGCTGTGGGAATACTGGATCATGTGATAGTTCTATTTTTAGTTTTTTGAGGAACCTCCATACTGCTTTCCATAATGGCTGTATTAATTTACATTCCCACCAACAGTATATGAGAGTTCCTGTTTCTTCAAATCCTCTTCAGCAGTTCATATTTTTTGTCTTTTTGATAGTAGCCAGAATACACTGGGTGAGATGATATCTCATTGTGATTTCGTTTTGCATTTCTCTAATGATAAATGGTGTTGAGCACTTTTTCATATAACTGTGGGCCATTTGTATGTCTTCTGAGAAATGTCTATTCAGATCTTCTGGCCATTTTAATTCGGATTATTTGGCATTCTGCTGTTAAGTTTTTGAACTCTGTATACTCTGGTTATTAACCCCATGCCAGATGGATAGCTTGCAAATATTTTCTCCCTTTATATGTATTATTTCTTTATTTTGTTGATTGTTTCCTTTGCTATGCAGAAGCTTTTTTTAATTTGATGTGATCTCATTTTCCATTTTTCCTTTGGTTGTCTGTGCTTTTATGGTATTACTCAAGAAATCTTTGTCCAGCCCAACGTCTTGGAGAATTTTCTCAATATTTCCTTTAGTAGTTTCATAGTTTGAGGCCTCAGATTTAAGTATTTTATCCATTTTTATTTGATATTTGTATGTGGTGAGAATTAATGGCCTAGTTTTATTCTTCTGCATATGTATATCCAGTTTTCCAGGCACCATTAACTGGTTAAAAGGTCTTATACCTAATAGATATATTACATAACTCACTGGGTCAGGGTTTTTCAATTTATCCCTTTTTCTAATCTATGACACATTCAGCTAAAATTTAAGTACTCACAAAAGACTCAGAGTAGTCAAAGCAATCCTGAGCAGAAAAAACAAAACTAAATCCATCTCAGTACTTGACTTCAAATTACACTACAAAGCTATAGTAACCAAAAAAGCATGGCACTGGCATAGAAAGAGATACGCAGTCCAATGGAACAGAATAGAGAACTCAGAAATAAGTCCATACATTTACATTGAACCATTTTTTATTAAGGTGCTAAGAACATACACTGTGGAAAGGACAGTCTCATCAATAAATGTGCCACACACTTTTACAACCAGATCTCATAAGAACTCACTATCAACAACAGCACCAGGGGGAAGGGACAGTGTTAAACCATGAGAAACTGTCCCCACAATTCAATCACCTCCCACCAGGCCCCACCTCCAGCACTGGAGATTACATTTCAGTGGAAGATTTGGAGGGACAAAGATCAAAACTATATCATTTTGCCTGTGGCCCCTCCAAAGTCTCATGCCCTTCTCACATTTCAAAATACAGTCATGTCTTCGCAATAGTCCTCCAACGTCTTAACTCATTCCAGCATTAACTCCAAAGTCCACAGTCTAAAGTCTCATCTAACACAAAGCTAGTCTCTTTTGCCTATGAATCTGAAAAATAAAAAATTAAAAAAAAACAAGTTAGTTATTTCCAACATAAAATGAGGGTATAGGCATTTGGTAAATACTTTCATTTTAAAAGGAAGAAATTGACCAAGAGAAAGGGGTTACATGCCCCAACACAAGTCCAAAACCCAGCAGGGTAGTCATTAAATCTTAAAACTCCAAAATAATCTTCTTTGATTCCCTGTCCCACATCCAGGGCACACTGATGAAAGGAATGGGCTCCCAAGGCCTTGGGCAGCTCTGCCCCTGTGGCTTTGCATGGTTCAGCCCCCATGGTTGCTTTCAAGGTCTGGCATTGAGTACTTGTGGCTTTTCCAGAAACGTGGTGCAAGCTTTCAGTGGATCTGCCATTCCAGGTTTTGGAGGTTGAATACCTTCTCACAGGTCTACTAGACAGTGCCCCAGCGGGGACTGTGTGGTGGCTTCAGCCCCACATTTACCCTCTGTACTTCCCTAGTAGAGATTCTTCATGAGGACTCTGCCCCTGCAGGTGGCTTCTGCCTGGACATCCAGGCTTTTCCGTATATCCTCTGAAATCTAGGCAATGGCTCCCAAGCCTCAACTCTTACACTCTGCACACCTGCAGGTTTAATACACTGTGAAAGCTGCCAAGACTTATGGCTTGCACCCTTTGAAGCAGCATCCTGAACTCTACCTGAGCCTCTTTGAGCCATAGCTGGTGCTGGAGTGGCCAGGATGCAAGGAGAAGTGTCCCAAGACTGTGCAGGGCAGCAGGGCCCTGTGCCTGGCCCAGGAAATGATTCAGTTCTCCTAGGCTTCCAGGTCTGTGATGGGAGGGGCTGCTGTGAAGGTCTCTGAAATGCCTTCAAGACCTTCTCTCCATTGTCTTGGCCATCCACACCTACTTTCCTTTTAGTTATGCAAATTTCTGCAGCATGCTTGAATTCTTCCTCTGAAAAATGGGTTTTTCTTTTCTACCACATGACCAGGTTGCTAATTTTCCAAACTTCTATGTCAGTCATTTATTTGTTCATACATAGTGCATAGGCTGGTAGAAGTAGCCAGGCCACATTTGAATGCATTGCTGCTTAGAAATTTCTTCTACCAGACATGTTAACTTATAACTTTCAAGTTAAAAATTCCACTGATCCCTAGAGCAGGGGCACACTGCAGCTAGGCTCTTCGCTAAAGCATAACATAGCAAAAGTGACATTTACTCCAGTTCCCAATAAGTTCTTCATTTGCATCTGAGACATCAGTCTGGACTTCATTGTCCATATCACTATCAACATTTTGGTAACAATTTAACCAGTTAACCAGTCTCTAGGAAGTCCCAAATTTTCTCTCATCTTCCTTTTTTCTTCTGAGCTCTCAAAACTCTTTCAACCTCTGCCTAGATAAACTTAAAAATCTGTTTAAAATAGCAAAGACTTGGAACCAACCCAAATTCCCATCGACAATAGACTGGACAGGGAAAATGTGGCACATATACACCATGGAATACGATGCAGCCATAAAAAATGATGAGTTCATGTCCTTTGTAGGGACATGGATGAATCTGGAAACCATCACTCTCAGCAAACTGACACAAGAACAGAAAATCAAACACCACATGTTCTCGCTCATAAGTGGGTGTTGAACAATGAGAACACATGGACACAGGGAGGGGAGCATCACACACTGGGGTCTGTCAGGGGGAACTAGGGGAGGGACAGTGGGGGTTGGGGAGTTGGGGAGGTATAACATAGGGAGAAATGCCAAATATAGGTGATGGGAAGGAAGGCAGCAAACCACATTGCCATGTATGTACCTATGCAACAATCTTGCATGTTCTTCACATGTACCCCCAAACCTAAAATGCAATAAAATATATATTTAAAAAATCTAGTTACAATAACAGGAATAACAGAAACAGAAAAAAAATCAAAGTTTAAGACTTATATTGTGATTAACACAAGAAAGCAATTTTGAAGAGGGCTAGTGACAATATTTGTGATCACAAATATTTGTATACTAATGCCTAAAGACAGTATACATAATAAGTTGAAATTTGTATTAGAGCTTAGGATGTTAAACATGAGCTCATCAGCGTCACTGAAACCTGATGAAATCGAGCTTGTGGTTAGAAATGGGAAGGAAAGAGTAAGGGGAAATCCTACTGTGAGAGGACTTGGAGTACAACTACTGGATATCAATACTATCACACCTGTCTGGAAATTCATGAATTGTGGTGTCAGAGGGGTGGACACATGCTGGCATTCTGCAGTCAATAATTATTAAAATAAGTATGGACATGTTTGAATAGGGTCGTTAGGATGAAGAGACTCAAATGAATGTCTTTAGATGATCAGGTAAGGGAACATTGGAATAACAAAAGGAGAGCAGGTTTTGGACTTGGAATTTGAATCCCAGGTCTACCACTTACTGGATGTGTGACTTGTGCACTGACCTTCACTCATTTAAGTCAATGATGTTAGTTTTAAATTCCGCCACTTATGAGGTACTGTGCTAAACATCAGGGATATATTGGTAACATAAATAGGCACAGTCCTTGCCCTCATAGAGTCTTAGATTTAGTTTCTTTACCAGTAAAGGTGGGATAATAATAATACTTATCTCATAAGATTACTGTGAAACTAAATGAGATGATGCATGATGCATGTAGACAGTTTGGCTCAGTACATAGTGCTGCAGGCTTAGTATATGTGTAATAAATAAATGGTAATTGAATGTACATGCAGTGGTGCATGAATCTTTTACCTATTTTCCAATATTTAAAGGAATGTTTTATAGAAAATCTGATAGAATTTGTGTTAAAACTAGGTGTTTCTGTAGAAGCTTTAGGTGAGGGAAGATTACTGCTCAGTAATGGAAATGACCAAAGATGAAATGGGTTGCTCCAGAAGCTTAAGAGTTACTCACTCTGAGAAGCAATAAAGCACAGAGTCAATAGCATCTTCATAAATATGTGTCCTGTCTTAAATTTTGGTTGTGTGACCCCAGGGTTTTGTTAAAGTTCCCTTGTTTGTGCAAGCTGCAGAATGCAATCAGATTCAGAGAGGTAAAGGACTTTTTTTCTGGTTTTCCTAGTCCAGATATGGCCTGATGGAGTTACCTTTTTAGACTGAGACACAGGGTCAGGAATAGGATATGGCAAGAGAGGCAGCCAGGGTGCAAAATTTAAAGTGACGTTTACTCTCAGGGTCATGGCAAGTGCAATGGTGGCAACTGGAGCACCTTGTTACCTTCTTATACCTTAGACATTTCTCTTGCCTCATCCTAGTTTTGGCCCTGCTTAGATGTGAGAACAGTAAAGGGTGGGGTTTGTTGGGAGTTCTTTCAAACAACAGGGTAACTTTCTTTGGTTCAGGTATCTTGCTTACTAGCCCCCAAAGCTGATTTTCCCAGTGGATTGGTGAACTACAGACATCTCTTATTCCTGGGGACTCCACTTTGTTCATCTGCCACTTAGGTGCCACTGCTGACAGGACATGGAGAGCACAGTATTCTGCACCTGGTGAAAATTCTCAGTACCTAGGAAGTTTCCAGGGTGATGCTCCCTGAAATATATAAACTTTAAAAAGTAGACATCTACTTATGTGTTGAGCATATTTCAGAATGGCATTTGAGTTAATCATGGAGAGGAAACTAAAAGGAAAAAATAGTGAAAGAGAACTCAAAGGATCTGCATTAGTAAAGGAGTAGGACTTCAGGAGATTCTCACAACCATTTTTGAGAAGTACTGGTACAGAGCACATTTTTTTTAATCACACACATATAAATATATATGCTCAGCTACTCACAGGGCGAAACTACAATTTTCACAAACTTTACCCTTCACACAAATGTTTATACAAGTTTGCTCACACATGCTCATATCTACCTAAACACTTAGATCTCGGACACATATTCCTCAATACAAACACATTTAATTGAGATATCTAAACACGCATCTAGGTATCTACCATGTCCTCATGTACAAAGACATCTAACCATACTCCTTTATATCTGCTACTATACACACAGCTCCTTAACTCCTTCTCCTCCCTTCTTTACGTGCCCACAGACAGGCAACCATAGTTTTGTGCACAGATAGACAAATACATACAACCATGTGAGTCAGTTCCAGAATAACTCATCTCCACTCCCCTCTCATGTTTACCACCTGCAATGGGAAAGAGCTCACCACCTCCATGGAGAATAACTATTAAATAGATACAGACCAGGAAAAATATTTGTAGCATATTATTGTCAGCAATTTTATTAAACAGATCAACAAAACACTGTTATAACAGGCCACCGGCAAATGGCAGGAAATCACTGTTTGGTAAAGATCCTTTATAATATGAGTTTACCTGTGGCTAAGAAAAGGGGTCTGCTTTTGACCCCTTTTCTTAGCCAAAGGTAAACTCCTGTTAAAAAGGCTTTAAGTTTAAATAAGGGAAATGTCAGCCTATTTAAGTGAGAGTGAGGACCTTAACCAACCTGCATGTATATTTTAATAATTATAATTATAAATAATTATTATCTCTTTGTTAAAGCACTTATTGGAGTCTCCTAGATTCTCTTTCAGTGAGCAATATTACCGGATATATTTGAAAGTAATATTTTTCAAACTGTTCTACTACTTAGATTTTTCATTAATTCAGACAGATTTTAACTTCTCCCTTTTTCCCACCCCCAACCCTCACCCTGCAATCAGAATTAATTAGGGCAATTGCAGTTTGTGCAAAGACTTAAAAGTTATTTTCTGCTTTTCTGCAATGTACTAGGAGGAAGTAAATGAAAGAACAGAATGTCAACATTGAGGCCCCAGAGGGGAGAAATCTGGGAGGTCTGAGCAGATGGATCAGAATTAAAAGAAAGAAAAACAAGAGGGGGATTAAGAGGGAAGGGAGGAGAGAGTAAAAGAGTGGGGTACAGAGAAGGGGAGTTCAGAGAAACACGACTCAAGAAGAAAGAAGCAGGGAAAAAGAAGCTGAGAGAGAAAAGGGTCAGGGACCTAAGCTGGGGGAGGCAGGAGAATCTACAAGGTACAAAGGTGGGGGAAACAAGAAGCCTAGTCTAGGCGGTGAGCTGAGGGAGGAGAGGCCTGGGAAGTCAGCACGATCTGGCATCCAGAACCAATCTACGTGTTAAAGCTTCTGGCTCTGGAAATTACACACACACACACACACACACACACACACACATTTTTTCTTAAATTTGTTTGGTTCAGTTAAAATATGAGTAGACCAAAGTATCAAATGTGATTCTCTCACCATTTTGTGAGGGAATCACCAAGATGAATTATGTACATAAATAGAGCCCACAAATGCTGATTCACATCTTCTTTAGAAGGTCAGAAATCATTCTGCCACTTCGAAGAGATTTACAGCCATCCTAGCATTGTTGCCTATGATTATACGTATTCCCTTTTAATTTCCCAACATCACTGTGATTATGTAGGCACTACCCCACTGATTCATTTCTCTTCATTTCTCACCCACAATCCCCTCCTGCAACCTTCCCTCCAAATTCTTTCCAGCCACTCACCCCTCTGAAACAGCCAGATCATACTCCACACCTACTCTGGTCTCACAAGATAAGTGGCTGTTGTATAGGCAGCTTGGTGGTGTGTCAGGGACCAGCTGTGGAACTGCTCTGAAATGTGGCATATCCTTGAGGTCTCTGTGGAGGCAGCTGAGGAAAACAGCTGCCAGCTGGACCTATTCTCTCTGCTCCTGACTGAGTTGGGACAGCTACTCACCTCACTAATATTTGCAAGTTTTCCCTGAGGCTCTCAAAGGGTAATCTGGCTCCTCAGTTCACATTCCCATCTGCTGAAGACCTTGGGAGCAAGCTGTCAGGACCTAGGTTAGCCAACATTTTACCTACTTACTTATTCTGTGTCTTACTCCAAAGTACTCTTTCTAAAAATAAACAAGTGAGTCAAGATATAGTCCAGAGCACTCAATTTTCTTCTACCTCTGGGAAAGTTCTTTATCACTCTTGACACCATGACTCCCTTCCTCAGAAGTTGGGGAGTAATGGGACAGTAAGCTTTGTGTCTTTTCTTTGATCAGGAGTGTTAGTGTTATTGTCCTGTAGCCTGACCACTGGTCATCAAATTCTGTTCATCATTATCCCCTAAAGGTCTTCTAGTCCTGATACAGCTAGGCCCATTGATAATAGCTGCTCATAAAGTAAGGTAGGGATGGGGGTATGGGATAAGTACCTCCATCTCTGGATGCCAACTCAAACCCAAATTACGTTCCTCCTTGGAATCCCTGTAAATCTTCCAGATGGACAAAGGGAGTAATAAGGAAGTAAATACTATTCTGACTAAGGTAACCCAATAACCCCAAGATTTGGTTCCCAGGATGGAGCAGGCTTCCACATGTCAAGCACTCTAGGCTGTGTGGGTGGCAACTTCTGCTGTCTGGTACCCCAGAGATGTAGAGATGAGATAAACTACATGTAAAAGAAGTTTCCAGCATATACCTCCACCTGCCCCCATCTTTCCCTGCCAACTCCAACCTCCAACTCCTTCTATTCTCAGGACACTTTTTTTTTTTTTAAAAGAAAATTCCTAACCTATCCCTCTTGTTTCTTTGAGTTCTGGTAAAGGTGCTCTGAGCATAGCACTTTCAAAGCCTGTGTGCTCACATACCAGCTTCCAGGCAGCTAAACAAGGGAGCCAAAGAATTCAGTACTGTATCTTCAGCTGCAGGTTAAAGAAAATGGGTGGGGCAGAAAAGATACTTAAAGATAGACAAGAAGACGAAAACTGTGAAATCCTAGATTAGAAGCATCTCTGGTGACAGAAACAGATGTGCACATACCTACAGGGTGAGAGATATTCTGGAACTGGCTCATATGGTTGTATGTATTTGTCTGTGCACAAAACTATGGTTGCCTGTCTGTGAGTACGTAAAGAAGGGAGGAGAAGGAGTTAAGGAGCTGTGTGTATAGTAGCTGATATAAAGGAGTATGGATGTATGTCTTTGTACATGAGGACATGGTAGATACCTAGATGCGTGTTTAGATATCTCAATTAAATGTGTTTATATTGGGGAATATGTGTCCGAGATCTGAGTGTTTAGATAGATATGAGCATGTGTGAGCAAACTTGTATAAACATTTGTGTGAAGGGTAAAGTTTGTGAAAATTGTAGTTTCGCCCTGTGAGTAGCTGAGCATAATTTATATGCGTGTGATTAAAAAAAATGTGCTCTGTACCAGTACTTCTAAAAAATGGTTGTGAGAATCTCCTTAAGTCCTACTCCTTTACTAATGCAGATCCTTTGAGATCTCTTTCACTAATTTTTCCTTTTAGTTTCCTCTCCATGGTTAACTCAAATGCCATTCTGAAATATGCTCAACACATAACTAGATGTTGAGGAAGAGCAGGTCGGGGGAACTTGCAGAAAAAGCTCTGTAAGTGTAACAGTAAGTAAGGAGAGCATCCTTCTTTGTTGAGTCCAGCACTTTTAGGCCACAGGACTCCTCAGGTAACACTCATTGTGTCTCCTCAATGCCCCTGCAAACAGCCAGGTACCAAGGTGACCTTGACTTTCTTAGTACCAGTGATCCTCTTCATCACTTTGTCAGCCCTCTCATGGGAAGCTATAATTTTAGACTTTGTTGCCACTCACAGCTCTTCTGTCTCTAATGCTTTCTCTAAACTCTGAATTTTGGTCTCTCTTACTATAATCCCTTATTAATTCATTCATACAACAAATATTCAGTGACAGATATTCATGTGTCAGATACTGTTCCAGGTATGTGTGATATATCAGTCAACAAAAGAGACAAAAATCCCTGCGTATGAGCTCATATTCTAATATGGAGAGACAGACAACTAGCAGTGAACATGAAAAATATTTAAAGGATACAGTATTTTTTTTTCTTTTTTTTTTTTTTTTAGACAGAGTCTCGCTCTATCGCCAGGCTGGAGTGCAGTGGTGCGATCCCGGCTCACTGCAATTTCTGTTTTCCGGTTTCAAACAATTCTCCTGCCTCAGCCTCCTGAGTAGCTGGGATTACAGGCACGCACCACCACGACCAGCTAATTTTTTGTATTTTTAGTAGAGACGGGGTTTCACCATGTTGACCAGGATGGTCTCGATCTCCTGACCTCGTGATCCACCCGCCTAGGCCTCCCAAAGTGCTGGGATTACAGGCGTGAGCCACCGCGCCCGGCCGGGATACAATATGTTAGAGCAGTGATAAGTGCTATGGAACAAAGTAAAACAAAATAATAGAGATTGGGAGTGTACCTGTGGGAGTGGAGATCACTGATTGCAATCTTATTAAGAACAGTCTGAATTGCCCTCACAAAGAAGGTAACATTTAACCCAAAAGTTGAAGAAACTGGGAGCGTGAATTATGTAGATTTCAGGGGGAAGAGCTTTGCAGCAGAGGGACTAGCAAGTGCAAAGGTCCTGTGAAGGGAGCATGCCTGAAATTTATTAAGGCACAGGGAGGATGCGTAGTGGGTAGAACAAAGTGAGCCATTAGCAGGAAATGTGATCCAGAAAGGAAATGTTGCAGGATGGGACAGAGGGAGAGAAAACACATTTAAGGAGCTTCAAATATTGTAGGCCCTTATGGAATATTAGTTTCCTTAACTCCTTCCCGCTCCTCTTAAGTACCCCATGACTGGCCATCTCATCAAGGGTATACGGTGATTCAGTCAGAACTCTTATGGTTTCTATCTCAAAATCTTTAATTTCCTCTGTTCTCTTTCTTGATATATTCTGTCTTTAAGAAATAATTGTTCCTCCATGCTATAATTTGGGTCTTTATCCCTTCTGAAACTCATACTGAAATTTATTTGCTCTTGTAACAGTATTAAAAGGTGGAATCTTAAGAAATGATTGGGTCACGGCGGCTCCTCTTTCCTGAATGGATTAATGCATTATTGCAGGAATGGGTTAGTTACCTTGAGAGTGGGTTGTTATAAAACAAGCCCAGCCCCTCCTTTTTTTCTCTTTTTTGATGCACTTGGTTGCTCCTTCACCCTCCTCTGTGTGATAATATAATAGGAAAGCCCTCATCAGATGCCAGTACCATGATTTTGGACTTCCCAGTCTCCAGAACTGTGAGAAATAAATTTCCTTTCTTTATAAATTACTCAGTTTTCCATATTCTGTTATAGCGACAGGAAACAGAGTAAGACACCCCATTATTGCCAAAAGCTGACCCCTCTGTACCTGTTTTTTGTATCTCTGTCTCTTCCCACTGTTCATCCTCTTTCTTGCCTGTATTTTCAAACCCTCTCTTTCAACTGGCTCCTTTCCTTCTGGATACAAGTATACATGGTTTCTGTCTCAAATAAAACACCATACCATAAAATACTTTCCATTAACCCTACTATACACTCAAGCTACAGCTTCAGCTCTCTTCCCTATCAAATTTCTTAAAAAGTTATATTGTTTTTCTGTCTCAGTCAATGTGCAATTTGACTTCCACTTTAATTTCTGTATAGAAACTGAACTCTGGATGGTAACTAATGTCCTCTTTCTCATTAAATTCAAAAACATATTTTTAGTTTTCCTTATTCTTAATCCTTTTTTAGTGTGCTTTGATGAAAAGAACATAGACTTCAGGTCAAAACTAATGTGGATTTTAATTCAAATTCTGGCCCTACCTTTATGTCATATTTTGAGCCATAGTGTTTTTTTTTTTAATATTTGAAAGGGGGCTGATTATGTCTACTTCGGCAGGAGTTGTCAAGATTAGAGAAAAGGATGTGAATGTAAAACACGCAGTATCTATAGTAAGTACTAATTAAGTTATTTCTATTCAGCTTTTGTAATTGTTTTTTAAAATCTCTTATGCTGGACTTCCTCCTCTTGTCTCCTTAGAAAGATTTCCTTACCTCGAGATTTTGCCCTTGGACCCATTTTTCCATCACATTGTACCTCCCCAGTGTCTTATGTACTCCCACCTCTTCAACTAATATGTACGTCTAGATGTCTTTCGCACCTCTTTTGAGATATCTAGAAACCTATTCTAAAGGCCTGAGGTGATTTTCCAGCTTAAAGCTCCATTACAGTCTGTATTTTCTGGGATTCTACATTCAGGATAAATGAGAGTAGAGTTTGAGATGGCATGAACAGAGGGACAACTGAGGCATGGTACTGAATTCTAGGCTAAAGTGACTTCACTAAGTCAGCAGACTAAAGGGATTCAGGGAAGTGTAGTCACATGATTTGAATTTAGCATCTGTATGAACGATGCAATAGAGCAGAGAAGCTAAAGCAGGGAAGCCATTTAAGAACATATTGTAATATTCTACGTATTAATGTGATTTTAGAAGGAAAAAATTAAGTTAAAATTCAAGGAGTTTGTGGAGAAATGAATGAAAGATTTGGCAGCATACTAGATGTAGTATAGAGATTTAACTGTGATTAAAATTATTCCACAGTTCAAGGATATACGCTAGAAAACTAATAGTGCCATCGGTGATAATAACGAGGTTAGGAGGAATTCTTGTTTTGAAAAGGGTCAGGCAAGTGAGAAGGGAGAATAATTAAGATTTTGACATATTAATTTTCAAGGGACAGTAGGAAACCCAAGAGAAAAATATCTTGCAGGCAACTGAAAATAAAATACAGTGATGGAAATAAGAAGTTTGAGTTAAGTCAATGCTGGTGCTGGACATATTAGTCATTTTTACACAAGGAGTAGCTGAAACCAAAAGAATAGATGAACTCCCCTGAAGGAGTGAGGACAAAAGGGAATAGACAGGGGTCAAGAATGGAACCTTGGGAGACAGCCAGAGGGAATAAGTGGGAGAAAGTAGAAAAGCTGGAGGAGCCAAAGACAGAGAAATGAAAAAAAAAAGAAAACACAAAAGGAGAAGCAATGTGACAGAAGCCTACTGACTTTTGGACTAATTCATTGGCTCCTGACTGACTCTTCAGTTATGTGCTGGCTCTTTCACTCCCCCACCTGGTCCCAAGCTTTTCTTTTTATTCATTGTTTAGCTGGGCCTCACAGTCTAATTATTATTCATGCTGTCTAAACCACTCTCAATTCATGCTTCCCTACACCCATCAACTATTAACCCATCAAGCATACTTCCTTGCTATATATATATATATATATATATATATATATATATATATATGTAGTGTTATCTTAGCTAATTTGGCAAGTGATGATGAAGAAATGGGATCCAATAGTAGGTGCTTTTTCCTTCCCAATAGGGTGCTCTACAAGAAAAAATAAAGCTGATACAATCTGCATTTGTTTGTTCAGAAGCAATGAATGAAACACTACACCAACACATTCTTTTTAAGTCCTACTGTGTGTTCAGCTACTCCCAAATTAACAAATACTGTGAGTAAATTTAATATATAATATGAATAATGAGAGTAACATCTTCTAAATTGATGTGCATTCTTTTTCTATTTTGAGAATTTTACTTCCCAGCATACATCTTGCCTCCTTCTACTTCTTCCCCTTTTCTTTTGTTACCTTCAATCACATCTCTTTTCTTTCACATACATTGTACACACATCCATAAATACTCTCAAAGACTCAGAAATCTTTTACAGACTAACATGCACACAAAACCTCCTGCTCACATGTTTTGATACTGTTCTCAAGCTTGACTATTCAAGTGAGACTAAAAATACAATAAGGAATTGTTATAGTAATCCAACATAAGAAATAAATCATTTATATTTCTCCATCTTTGTATCTCTAATAACATTTTGCTAACAGAGGGTGCAACATGGGGATCTAATACTGCCTTTGATTCAGAAATAGATCTTTACGCCTTGATTTACATTTGACTTCATTATGATTTTACATAGTAAAATGCCTTTATTCTTTCTTCTTATTACTCAAGCAATATAAATTCATAGTAAACATATTAAAAATTTACAAAAGTGTAATGGATAAAAACCAGGCATCCTGGGCTAGGAGTGGTGGCTCACACCTATAATCCCAGCACTTTGGGAGGTTGAGATGGGTTCGAGCCCAGCTTGGCCAACATGTTGAAACTCTATCTCTACTAAAAGTACAAGAATTAGCTGGCAGTGGTGGCACACGCCTGTAATCCCAGCTACTCAGGAGGCTGAGGCAGGAGAATCACTTGAACCCAGGAGGCAGGGAGTTTGCAGTGAGCTGAGATCGTGTCACTGCACTCCAGTCTGGAAGACAGAGCAAAACACTGCCAAACAAACAAACAAACAAAAGACCCAGACATCCTATGTCATATGTCATCATAACAAAGTAACTGGCAATGGATTTGCCCTCCTGCTGTAAAATAACTATAAAACTGGAAAAATATTTGAGGAAACCCTTATCAGGAATTAGACAAGCAGCAGTACAGAAATATCAATTCTAAGAGAAGGTAGACAAATGACGTGAGTCTCCCATTCTCTCCATCTAACAGTTTGGAGGCAATGGCACAGAAGCCAGTAGTCAGTAAGAGGATTTTCTGCAAGTATTTGGCTGAGGTCTGAGCTGCAAAAGTGTAGAACAAGATGCCATTAAGCCTAGCAGAGAGTGACTGCTACAGGTTGTGAACAAAATGGAGATACTAGAAATAACACAGTATATGGAGATACTGAAATTTTGGTCCAGACAGAATGAAGAAGCATGTTAAAAACCTAGGGCCAAAGAATAGGCATCAGTAAGGTCATAACAAGAGTAAAGACCATTCCTTAGTGTTGGGGCTACTGTAGACACATCAAAAGAAAGCTTAAAGTTAAGCATCCCCACATTCAAGGAAAACCACTAGCAAATGAACTACCACACAAAATAAACCTTATAATTCTTTAAAGGAAGATAAATCCAAACACATTAAAATGTGTCATTCACAATAATCTGTATACAATAAAAATAATAGACATATGAAGGAGAAAAATTTAGGCAAAATCAAGAAAAATTATGTACTGTCAATGGACAACAACTTTGAGGTGGTCCAGATTTTGGAATTATCAGCTGAGGACCTTAAATCAATAATGTAAAACATGTTCAATGATTTAGAGGACAATATGGTCTTAATGAGTGAAAACATGAGGAATCAGAGCCCATTGGAAATTCTAGAAATGAAAAGTATAAATATATCATAAAAAATAAGATGAATGAACTGAACAGCAGATTGAAGCATGCAGAAGAAAGGTACAGTGAATCTGAAAACAGAGTCATTAAGTGATCCAGCCTGAAGAGAGACTAAAAAAAAAGATTGACAATAATAAAAAAACAGAGTCCCAATGGCCTGCTGAAATATCAGATGAAGAGAGAGCTACAATGAGGAAGAAAATAATATTTCAAGAAATAATGGTTGAAAATTCCTCAAATTTGGTGATAAACAGCAACTTTCAGGTCCACAAGCCTAAGTGAACTCAAAACAGAAAAAAGATACAAAAAATCCACACCTATTTCATCATGGTCAACTTGCTGAAAGTCAAAGATAAAGAGAAAATTTGGAAGCAGTGAAGGTAATAGAGCACATTACATAGAGAGTATCTTGGTTTATTTGTGCTACTATAACAAAATACCACAGGCCAGGTAATTTGTAAAGAACAGAAATTCATTTTCTCACAGTTCTGGAGGCTGAAAAGTCCATTTTTAAGGTACTGACAGATGTGGAATCTGGTGAGGGCCTAGTCTCTTTGCTTCTAAGATATTGCCTTGAATGCTGTGTCCCTCACATAGAGGAAGACAAAAGAACAAAAAGGGCCAAAATCTGTGTGAAGCTTTTTTTATAAGATTCATATGAAACCACAAAAGACTCAAAATAGCCAAAGCAATCTTGAGAAAGAACAGCCAGAGGAATCAATCTTCTTGATTGCACACTATATTATGAAACAATACTAATCAAAGGAGTATGATACTGGCACAAAAAGAGACACAGAGACCAATGGAATAGAATTGAGAGACCAGAAATGAACTCACATATATATGATCAATTAATATTTGACAGAGGTGCCAAGAATACACAATAGGGCATGAATAGTCTCTTCAATAAATGGTTGGATGAATTGGATATACACATGCAAAAGAATAAAATTGGACCTCTATCTTACACTACTCACAAAATTTAACTTGAAATTGATCAAAGACTTAAATGTAAAACTTGAAATTCTAAAACTCTAGAATAAAACACAAGGAACAAGCTTATTGAAATTGTTTTTCACAATGATTTTTTGAATTTGACCAAAATATAGGCAATAAAATAAAAAATAAACAAATGGGATTAATTAAATTAAAAAGCTTCTGCACAGCAAAGGAAACAATCAAAGCACTGAAAATGCAACCTATGAAATGAAAGACAATATATAAGTGATAAGTGATTAACACCCAAAATATATCAGGAACTCATACAACTTAATAGCCAAAAAAAAAAAGAAAGTCTGATTTTAAAATGGACAAAAGACTTGAATAGACATCTTTACCCAAAGAACACATACAAATGGCCAACAGGTACATGAAGAGGTGACCAACATCATTAGTTATCAAAAAATGCAAACTAAAATCATGAGATCACCTTGTGTATATTAGGATGACTACAATATATAAAAAATACAAGAGATTACAAGTATTGGTAAGAATGTGGAGAAAATGGAAGTTTTGTACACTGCTGGAAGAAATGCAAATTGTTATAGTCAACAATATGAGGGTTCCTAAAAAAATTAAACATGCAATTACTATATGATCCAGCAATCTCACTTTTGGGCTCTATTAGCACATTTTCACACTGCTATAAAGAACTATCTGAGACCGAGTAATTTATAAAGGCAACAGTAATTTATATTGACTCACAGTTTTTCATGGCTGGAAGGTCCTGGAAACTTAAATTAGGGCAGAAGGCAAAGGGAAGTAAGGCATATTCTACATGGCAGTAGGAGGGCGGGGCAAAGTGCCATACTTTAAAAGCATCAGCTCTTGTGAGAACTCAGTCACTATCAGGAAAAGAGTAAGGGAGAAATTCTCCCCCTGATCCAATCATATCACACCAGGCCTCTCCTCTGATATGTGAGGATTACAATTCGAGATAAAATTTGGGTGGGAACACAGAGCCAAACTGTATCATTCCACCTCTGGCCCCTCCCAAATCTCATGTCCTTTTCACATTTCAAAACCAATCATGCCTTCCTAACAATCAGGAACCTCTTAACATTCCAGCATTAACTCAAAAGTCCAAGTCCAAAGTCTCATCTGAGTCAATGCAAGTCCCTTCTGCCTACAATTATGTTAAAAAAACAAACAAACAAAAAAAAAAACAAAACAAAAAAAACAGCTTATCTACTTCCAAGATACAATGGAGGTACAGGAATTAGGTAAGTGCTCCCATTTCAAAGGGAGAAATTAGCCAAAACAAAGGGGTTGCTTTCAAAAGGCCAAAACAAAGGGGTACAGGCCCCATGCAAGTTCAAAACCCAGTTGGGCAGCTACTGAATATCAAAGGTCCAAAATCTCCTTTGATTCCATGTCTCCGTTCTAGGGCATGCTGATGCAAAGGGTGGGCTCCCATGGCATTGGGCAGCTCTGCCCCTGTGGCTCTGTGAGCTACAGCCCTAGAGGCTGTTTTCTGGGTTGGTGCTGAGTGCCTTTGGTTTTTCCAGATGCATGGTGGAAGCTATCAGGGCATCTACCATTCTGGGCTCTGGAAGATGGTGGCCCTCTTCTCAAAGCTTGACTAGACAGTGTCCCAATGGAGACTCTATGTGGGAGCTCCAATCCTGAATTTACTCTCCACTGTCCTAGTAGAAGTTCTCCATGGGGGCTCCACCTCTGCAGTAGACTTCTGCCTAGACCTCAAGGTGTTTTCATACGGCCTCTGAAATCTAGGTGGAGGTTCCCAAACCTGAACTCTTCTCTTTTATGCACCTGCAGGCCCAACACAACATGAAAGCTGTGAAGGCTTAGGGCTTGCAACTTCTGAAGCCACGGCCCAAGCTGTACCTTGGCCCCTTGTAGACCTGGCTAGAGATGGGGTGGCTGGGATGTAGGGCACAAAGTCCTGAAGGTGCATGAGCAGCTGGGCCCTAGGCCTGGCCCACAAAACCATTTATCCCTCCTAGGCTTCTGGGCTTGTAATTGGAGGGGTTGCTGTGAAGATCTCTGAAATGCCCTGGATACATTTTCCCCATTGTCTTGGTTATTAGAACTTGGCTCCTCATTAAAAATGCAAAATTCTGGGCTTGAAATCCTCCCTAGAAAAGGGCTTTTCTTTTCTACCACATGGTCAGACTGCAAGTTTTCCAAACTTTTATGTTCTGCTTCCCTTTTAAACATAAGTTCCAATTTCAGACCATCCCTTTCTGAATGCACATGACCGTATGCTTTCAGAAAAAGCCAGGTCTCCTCTTGAATGCTTTGCTGCTTAGAAATTTCTCCTGCCAGACACCCTGAATAATCTGTGTCAAGCTCAAATTTCCATATATCTCTACAGCAGGGACAAAATGCTGCCAGTCTCTTTGTTAAAGCATAACAACAGTGACCTCCCCAATAAGTTCCTCATCTCCACTTGAGACCAGCTCAGCCTCATCTTCATTGTCCATGTCACTATCAGCATTTTTGTCACAACCATGCAACAAGTCTCTAGGAAATTCTAAAACTTTCCCACATCTTCCTTTTTCTGATCCCTCCAAACTATTCCAACCTCGGGCTGTTACCCAATTCCAAAGTCACTTCCACATTTTCAGGTTATATTTATAACAATGTCCCAAACCCCTGGTACCAATTTTTTGTATTAGTCCTGTTTTACACTTCTATAAAGCACTACCTGAGACTGGGTAATTCATAAAGAAAAGAGGTTAAGTTGACTTACAGTTCTACAGGGCTGAGGAGGCCTCAGGAAACTTACAATCGTGGTGGAAGGGGAAAGGGAATCTAGGCATGTCTTACTTGGTGGCAGGAGAGAATAAGTGATCCAGGGGAGTAGTTCCACACTTAATAAGCATAAGTTCCTGTGTTAACTTATTCACTGTCATGAAAATAGCCAGGAAGAAATAAATCCTGAGATTTGGGCGGGGACAGAGCCAAACCATACCGTGGGTATATAACCAAAGGGAACAAAATCAGTATCTTGAAGAGATGTCTGCACCCCATGCTCATTGTGTAATTATTCAAAAGAGCAAGACATAGAAACATCCCCTACATGTCCAATTACAGATGAATGGATAAAGAAAATGTGATATATGTGTTTGTTTGTGTGTATGTATATGTGTATATATACACATCTATGCATACATGTGTATATGTGTATGTGTATACATACATACATACACACACATACACACACATCTACACACATGCATACATATATACATGCAATGAATATTCAGTCAAAATAAGAAATATTACCATTTGAAACAAAATTCATGAGCCTTGAGGCCATTATGCTAAGTGAAATAACTCAGACAGAGAAAGACATATTTTTTAATGGCTTAAAACAACAAAAACTTATTATCATACAGCTCTATAGTTCAGAACATTCAAAATGGGTCTTATTACACAAAATAAAGGTTTCATCAGGATTGCATTTCTTCCTGGGGGCTCTACAGGAGAATTGGTTTACTTGAGTTTTCCTGCTTCTAGAGGCTACCTGCATTTCTTGGCATATAATCCGCTTCCTCCATCTTTAAAGCTAGCAACTGCAGGCCAAGTTATCATGCTGTCATTTCCCTGGTTTTTTCTTACATAGTCACATCTCCCTCTGACCACATCTGGGAAAGGTTAACTGCTTTTAAGGATCCAGGTGATTTGATTGTACCCGCCTAGATTATCCATAATAATCTCTCCATCTCAAGGTCCTTAATTATATCTGCAGGGTCTATTTACATATTCTGTGACTATGTAAAGTAATATATACACAGGGATGGGATAATAAGTTGTTCATGTTTTGGGGATGGCCATGATTCTGCCTATCAAAACTATACACCAATACCCCTCATAAATACAAATGCAAATATTCTTAACAAAATATTATCAAATATAATTCAATGATATATAAAAAATTACACACCATGAAAAAGCAAGGTTTATTCCATAGTAGTTCATCATTTAAAAATTAGTCAATTCAATGCAACATATTAATAGACTAAAAACCAATTACCCAATTCTATCATATGACAAAATTCAGTGCCCATTCATGAAAAAATTTCTCCGTAAACTTAGAATAAAAAGGAGCTTCCTAATTTTGATAAGGTATATCTATAAAAGAACTACAGCTAACATCATATTGAATGGTGAAAAACTGAATGCTTTCTTGTTACTATCCAGAACAAGTAAAGATGTCTGCTTTTGCCACCGCTATTCAACATCATATTGGAAGTTTTAGTCAGTACAATAAGACAGGAAAATAAAATAAAAATCTATGGACCAGAAAGAAAGATATGACTGTGTCTATTTGCAGATAACATGGTTTTTAATGGAAAATATTAATGAATCTACAAAAATACTTTAGTTCTAATAACTGAGTTTATAAAGGTCACAGTATATAAGATCAACATACAACAATCAATTGTATGCTCATATTCTAGCTGTAAACTTGTGGAAACCAAAATTTAAAATATATCTTATAATCAGCCAAAGTAAATGAAACATTGATGTGTAAATCTAATAAAACATGTGCAATATTTCCATATTTAAAACTACACAACATGAATGAAAAATATAAAGGAAGATCTAAATAGATGGAGATCATACCATGTTTAGGGATTGAAATATTTAACATACTAAAGGTGTTAATTCTCTCCAATTTGATCTAGAGGTTTAAAACAATTTAAAGAAAATCCCACCAAGGTATTTTGTAAATATAGATACACTTATGGTAAAACTTACGTGGAAAGTCAAAGGGACTAGAAGAGCTAAAACAATTTTGAAAAAGCATAACAAATTGGGAGTTATTGCTCTCCCTGATTTCAAGAATTATCTCCACAGGAATTTATATTAGCAGTATTGGTGCAAAATTGGAAGACAATAGAGTCCAGACATAAACTCACATGTAATAGTCAACTCATTTTTTTACAAAAGTGCAAAATCAATTCAATATGGAAGGATAGCCTTTTCAACAAATGGTGCTAGAGCAATTAAACATCCATTCAAAAAACAAACAAAATAAACCTCAACCTAAACCTCATACCTTGTACAAACATTAACTCAAAATGTACATAAACAGAAATGTAAAATATAAAAGTTTAATAAAAAACATCAGAGAGAAACTTTGGAGTCATGGACTAGATAAAGGATACTTTGATATTTTTAATTGACAAGTACAATTTGTATATATTTATGGTATATAACATGCTGTTTTGATATGTGTATACATTGTTATTGGATAAATCAAGCTATTTAACATACACATTAACTCAGATACTTATAATTTTTTAAATGGGAAGAACACTTAAAATTTACTTTCTTAGCAATTTTCAAGTATGCAATATATTGTTAATTGCAGTAACGATGATGTAAAATAGAACTCTTGAACTTATTTCTCTTGTGTAACTGAAAATTTATGTACTTTGACCCACATCTCCCTAATTTCCTCAACCCCCCAGTCTCTGGTAACCACCGTTTAACTCTTTGTTTTTTTTATTCTACTGTTTTACACTCTACATGTAAGTGATGTGATGTGGTGTGTGACTTATGTCAGATAACATAATCGTCTCTAGGTTTATCCACATTGTTACAAATGACAGAATAGTCTTCTTTTTTGAAGATTGAACAGCATTCCATTGTGGATATTTACAACATTTTCTTTGTCCTTGAAGCCTCCCCAGAAGCCTAGCAGATGTGGGCGCCATCTTTGTACAGCCTGCAGAACCATGAGCAATTGAATCTATTTTCTTTAGAAATTACCCAGTCTGAAGTATTTTTTATAGCAATGCAAAAATGGCCCAATACATTATCTTTTGTCTTTTTGATAGTAACATTTTAACAGGTAGGAAGTGATATCTCCTTGTGGTTTTAATTTGTATTTCCCTAATGATTAATAATGTTGAGTATTTTATTTTGTACCTGTTGGCCTTTTATATGTCTTCTTTTGAGAATTGCCTATTCAGTTCCTTTGCTTATATAAAAGTGGGCTATTTTCCCTTACTATTGAATTGTTTAAGTTCTTTATATATTTTAAATGTTAATCCTTTATCAGATATATGCCTTGCAAATATATTCTCCCATTCCATTGGTTGTCTCTTCACTGTGTTGATTTTTTTTTAACTGTGCAGAACCTTTTTAGTTTTATGTGATACCATTTGTCTATTTTCACTTTTGTTGCCTGTGCTTTTGAGGTCATATAATAAAAAAAATCATTGCCCAGACAAATGTCGGTTTTTTCTCTATTTTTTAAAAACACTTATACAGTATCAGGTTTTACCTTTAAATCGTTAATCCATTTGAGTTGAATTTTTGCATATGGTGTGAGATGAGGATTTTAAAAATGCGAAGAGAAATGAACTATTGATAACCAACCAGCATAAATGAATCTCAAGTAATTATTCTCAGTGAAAGAAAGCAGGCAGAAAAAAAGCATATTTCACCTATATATAATTCTAGAAAATCCAATCTAAAGTGATAGAAGGCAAGGCTGTAGTAACTGGAATAGGATTAGGACAGAGGGAGGGAAAGGAATGGCTTTGACCAAAATGCTGATATTAATATGGACAACAAGGTCCAGGC
This sequence comes from Cebus imitator, assembly GCF_001604975.1. Taxonomy (NCBI): domain Eukaryota; kingdom Metazoa; phylum Chordata; class Mammalia; order Primates; family Cebidae; genus Cebus; species Cebus imitator. Next base: position 2,526,761 of record NW_016107504.1, read on the forward strand.
TGAGATGGTCTCAGATAGAGATGAGGAACTTGTTGGGAACTGGGTTAAATGTCAGTTTTGCTATGCAAAGAGACTGGCAGCATTTTGCCCCTGCTCCAGAGATCTGTGGAACTTTCAACTTGAGAGAGATAACTTTGAGTATCTTGGAGAAGAAGTTTCTAAGTGGCGAAGGATTCAAGAGGAAGTCAAGCATAAAAGATTAGAAAATTTTGGGCCTGATGATGCAATAAAAAAAGAAAAACCCATTTTCTGGGGAGCAGTTCAATCCAGCTGCAGAAATTTGCATAAGTAACAAGGAGACAAATGCTAATTGTCAAGACAATGCAGAAAATGTCTCCAGGGCATGTCAGAGGTCTTTATGCCATCCCCTCCCATCACAGGCCTGGTGGCCTGGGGGGAAGAATGATTTCCTGGGTCCTGTTCAAGGCGACCCTGCTGTAAGCAGCCTCGGGACTTGGTAACCTGCATCCCAACTTCAACTCCAGCCATGGCTAAAAGAGGCTAAGGTACAGCTTGAGCCATGGCTTTAGGAGGTGCAACCTCCTAGCCTTGTTAGCTTCCACATGCTGTTAAGTCCGCAGGTGCACAGAAGTCAATAACTGAGGTTTAGCATCCTCTGCCTAGATTTCAGATGATTTATGGAAATGTCTAAATGTCCAGACAGGTGTTTGCAGTGGGAGAAGGAGGGAAGCCCTCATGGAGAACTCTGCTAGGGCAGTTTCTATGGGAAATGTGGGGTTGGAGCCCCCACACAGAGTCTCCACTGGGGTACTGCCTAGTGGAGCTGTGAGAAGAGGGCCATCATCCTACAGACCCCAGAATGGTGGATCGACTGACAGCTTGCACCATCTGCCTGGAAAAGCCACAGACAATGCCAGCCCACGAAAGCAGTGAGGACGGGAGCCATACCCTGCAAAGCCACAGGGGTGGGGCTAAGGCCATGGGAAACCACCTCTTGCCTCAGTGTGACCTAGATGTGAGACATGGAATCAAAAGAGATCATTTTGGAAATTTACGGTTTAATGACTGCCCTAATGGATTTTGGACTTGCATGGGGCCTGTAGCCTTTTTGTTTGGACAATTTCTCCCATTTGGAATCAGTGTATTTACCCAATGCCTGTACCTCCATTGTATCTAGGAAGTAACTAACTTGCTTTTGATTTTACAGGCTCATAGGTGGAAGGCAATTGCCTTGTCTCAGATGATATTTTGGGCTGTAGAGTTTTGAGTTAATGCTGAAATGAGTTAATACTTTGGGGGACTGTTGAAAAGACATGATTGGTTTTAAAATGTGAGGACATGATATTTGGAAGGGGTCAGAGGTGGAATGATATGTTTTGGTGGTGTCCTCACTGAAACCTCATTTTGAATCATAGCTCCCATAATTCCCATATGTCATGGGAGAAACATGGTGGGAAGTAATAGAATCATGGGGGCAGGTCTTTCCCATGTTGTTCTCATGATAGTGAATAAGTCTCACAAGATATAATGGTTTTATAAAGGGGAGTTCCCCTGCACACGTTCTCTTGCCTGTCACCATGTAAGACCTGACTTTGCTCCTCATTCACCTTCCACCATGATTGTGAAGCCTCCCCAGCCATGTTAAATTGTGAGTCATTTAAACTTCTTTTCTATATAAATTACCCAGTCTTAGGTATATATTTATTACCAGCGTGAGAACAGACTAATACACCAGTCACACTACCTGACTTCAATCTATACTACAAGGCGACAGTAACCAAAACAGCATGGTAGTGGTACCAAACCAGATACATAGACCAAAGGAACAGAACAGAGGCCTCAGAAATAATGCCACACCTACAACCATCTGATCTTTGACAAACCTGACAAAAACAAGCAATAGGGAAAGGATTCCCTGTTTAATAAATGGTGTTGGGAAAGCAGGCTAGCCATATGCCAAAAGCTGAAAGTGGATCCCTTCCTTACACCTTATACAAAAATTAACTCCAGATGGATTAAAGATTTAAACATAAGACCTAATATCATAACAACCCCAGAAGAAAACCTAGGCAATACCATTCAGGATATAGGCATGGGCAAGGACTTCATGACTAAAACACCAAAAGCTATGGCAACAAAAGCCAAAATAGACAAATGAGATCTAATGAAACTAAAGTGCTTCTTCACAGCAAAAGAAACTATGATTAAAGTGAACCGGCAACCAACAAAATGGGAAAAAAATTTTGCAATCTACCTATCTGACAAAAGGCTAATATCTAGAATCTGCAAAGAACTTAAACAAATTTCCAAAAAAAAAAACCAAACAACTCCATCAAAAAGCGGGCTAAGGATATGAAAAGACACTTAAAGAAAATATTTATGCAGGCAACAAACATATGAAAAGAAGCTCACCATCACTGGTCATTTGAGAAATGCCAATCAAAACCACATTGAGATACCATCTCACACCAGTTAGAATGGTGATCACTAAAAAATCTGGAGACAACAGATGCTGGAAAGGATGTGGAGAAATAGGAACACTTTAACACTGTTGGTGGGAGTGTAAATTAGTTCAACCATTGCGGAAGACGGTGTGGTAATTCCTCAAGGATCTGGAAATAGAAATATCATTTGACCCAGCAATCCCATTACTGAGTATATATCCAAAGGATTATAAATCATTCTATTATAAAGGCACATGTACATGTACGTTTATTGTGGCACTGTTCACAACAGGAAAGACTTGGAACCAACCCAAATGCCCATCAATGATAGACTGGATAAAAAAAGTGTGGCACATACACACCATGGAATACTATGCAGACATAAAAAAGGATGAGTTCATGTCCTTTGCAGGGACATGGATAAAGCTGAAAACCATCATTCTCAGCAAACTGACAAAAGAACAGAAAACCAAACACCTCATGTTCTCGCTTATAAGTAACAAACCTGCACTATCTGCACATGTACCCCAGAACTTAAAGTATAATTAATAAAAAAAAGTCTTAATAATTTTTTTGATAACTGAAATAATGTCAAGTACCCTCTGAGACCACAGTGGAATAAAACTGAAAATTAACTCCAAAAGAAACCCCCAAAACTATACAAATATATGGAAATTAAATAATCTGCTCCTGAATAACTTTTGGTTTAATAATAAAATTAAGATAAAAATTTAAAAAATATTTGAACTAAATGTTAATAGTGACACAGCTTATTAAAACCTTTGAAATACAGCAAAAGTAGTGCTAAGAAGAAAGTTAAATTCCTACATCCAAATGTCTGAAAGGACACAAATAAATAATCTTAGGTCATACCTCAAGGAACTAGAGGAACAAGAAGAAACAAAACCTAACCCAGTAGAAGAAAAGAAATAACAAAGATCAGAGCAGAACTAAATGAATTTGAAAAAAAATAATACAAAAGATAACTGAAACAAAAAGCTGTTTTTTTGAAAGAAAAATAAAAATTGGTAGACCATTAGCAAATTATCCAAGAAAAGAAGAGAGAAGATTAAAAATAAGCTTAATTAGAAATGAAATAAGAGATAATAAAACCAATACCACAGAAATACAAAAGATCATTTAAGGCTATTATGAACATCTTTATGTACATAAACTCAAAAATCTAGAGGAAATGGATAAATTTATGAAAATATACAACTCTTCTAGATTAAATTAGGAAGAAATAGAAACTCTGAACAGACAAATAACAAGTAGTGAGATTGAAACAGTAATAAAACAATTGCCAAGAAAAAAATCCAGGACCATATGCATTTACAGCTCAATTCTATCAGACATGGAAGGAAGAATTGGTACCAATCTTACTGAAACTATTCCAAAAGATAAAGAGGGAATCCTCCCCAAATCATTCTATGAAGCCAATATCACCCTACTATCAAAACTAGGAAAAGACATAGCAAAAAAAGAAAACTACATTCCAATATCGTGGATGAACATAAATGCAAATATCCTGAACAAAATACTAGCTAACTGAATCAAACAGCATATCAAAAATATAATACACCATGATCAAGTAGTTTTAATACCAGGGATGCAGGGATGGTTTAACATATGCAAGCCAATAAATTGTGTTACATCACATGAACAGAATTAAAGACAAAAATTACATGATCATCTCAATAGATGCAGAAAAAGCATTTGATAAATGCAGAATTCCTTTATGATTAAAACCTGCAGAGAAATCAGCATAGAAAGTATATGCCTTAAGGTGATTAAAATCATCTATGATAAAGCCATAGCCAACATTATACTGAATGGGTAAAAGTTAAAAGCACTCCCCATGAGAACTGGAAAAAGACAAGGATGTCAACTTTCACCATAACCATTCAACATAGTACTGGAAGTCTTAGCCAGAGCAATCAGACAAGAGAAAGAAATAATTGGCATCAAAGTCAGTAAAAAGGAATTTAAACTGTTACTATTTGCCAATGACATGATCATATACCTAGAAATCCAAAAGGCTCATATAGAAAACACCTAGTACTGATAAATGAATTCAGTGAAGTTTCAGGATACAAAATCAATGTACACAAACCAGTAGACTGCTATACACCAACAGCGACCAACCTGGGAATGAAATCAAGAGCTCAACTCCTTTCACAATAACTAAATATATACATATATATATATATATATACACACTTAAAAATATAGCTGCGAATACAAAACAAAACAAAAAACACTTAGGAAGATAACTAACCAAAAAGGTGAAAGACCTCTACAAGAAAACTACAAAATACTGCTGAAATAACTTATAGATGATACAAACAAATGAAAACACATCCCGTGCTCATGGATGTGTAGAATCAATAGTGTAAAAATGACCATACTGTCAAAAGCAATCTACAAATTCAATGCAATTCCCACCAGAATACCACATCATTCTTCACAGAACTAGAAAAACAATTCTAAACTTCATATGGAACCAAAAAAGAGCCCACATAGCCAAACCAAGACTAAGCAAAAAGATCAAATCCGGAGGCATTACATTACTCAACTTCAAACTATACTATAAGGCCATAATAACTGAAACAGCATGATATTGGTATAAAAATAGACATATAGACTAGTGGATCAGAGTAGAAAAGCCAGAAATAAAGGCAAATACAGCCATCTGATCTTCACTAAAGCAAAGAAAAACATAAAGTGGGGAAACGACACCCTATTCAACAAATGGTGCTGGGATAATTGGCAAGCCAAACGTAGGAGAATGAAACTGGAACCTCATCTCTAACCTTATACAAAAATCAACTGGAGATGGAACAAAGACTTAAATCTAAGGCCTGAAACAATAAAAATTCTAGAAGTTAACATCGGAAAAGCTCTTGTAGACATCTGCATAGACAGAATTCATGACTGAGAGCCGAAAAGCAAATGCAACAAAAACGAAGATAAATTGATGGGACCTAATTAAACTAAAAAGTTTCTGCACAGCAAAAGAAATAATCAACAGAGTAAACAGACAATCCCACAGAGTGGGAGAAAATCTTTGCATGTTATCCCTGTGCCTTTTTGTTTCCACTGTCCCCAACCCATAGTTAATGGTCATAATTATTTCACATCTAGTTTTCTGTGCTAGCCTCTCTGTCTCTTGTATTTTTGTCCTCTAAACCACTTGAACAAAAGATTAAGCTCATCTTAATATATTATTCTCATTGTGTCATTAAATGCCTAATCTATTGTCTCTTCAATGAAGCCTTAATTCCTTATTTTGACATTTAATCTTCCTAATAATATGACCCCAATAGTCTTTCCAAACTTATCTTCCATCATGTGTTAGAAGAATTTAACTAGTTTCACCACGTGCAAATTTCTATGCTCCTGTTGCTGTGTTTTAATTCTATATTGTTAAAATCCTACATGCAGTTATTATTGTATCAAACAAGAAATATTTGTTTAGATTTACTTATATGTTTACTACTTTCCTTGTTCTTCATTTCTTCTTTTTGTTTTCCTGGAGTATATCCTTTAGAATAGGTTCAGTTGTACTTCAGATCTACTAATGGAGCTCTTATTTTTTGTTTGAAAAATTGTTTATGTTTCCTTTATTTTTAAGTAATATTTTGTTGACTGCAGATTTATAGATTGGCAATTACCTTTAAGCTAATTGAAGTTATCATTCTATTTTTTTCTGTTTTTGTTGTTGCTGTTATTGCTTTTGAGAGTCAGTTGTCAGTTTCTTTGCTCCTTTGTTGGTATTCTGCCATTCTAAAATCAGACTGTTTAAAGTTTTCTCTCTTTCTCTCTGTTCACTCGTTTTACTACAATGTTTCTTGGTGAGACTTTGTTTATATTTATCTTGCTTTACATTTCTACAAATTTAAATATTATGGATTGGGTTTTTTCATTAATCTAAAAAATTGTCAATCATAATCTCCTCACGTAATGCCTCTGCTCCACATTTTTCTCTTCTCTCCTTTTGTATTCCAATTAAAAATGTGTCAAATTTTCTTTTTGTCTTTCTCTTACCCTCTATTCTGTGTATTTCATCATTTTGCTCTATGTTCTGCATTCTGAATACTGTGTTTTGACTTATTTTAGGTTCATCAATCTCTCTTCTGCTGTGTGTTATCTGCTGTTATATCTTCCAAAAAGCTTCTAATTTGATATTAAATATTTCAGTTCTGAAGTTATATTTTGTTCTTTCTTATATCTGCTTTGTCGCTTTTATGGTTTCATATTCCATGCAGAAATATTCATGTTTGTCCTTTATTTCTTTAAACATAGTAAATATATATTTTATAGTCTGTGGCTGATAAGTACAAAATCTAAGGTTTTGTAGGCTTGTTTCTGCTGTTTTTCTGCTAGTTCATTCAAATAATATATTGATTTTATATATGCCTTGTTCTATTTCAATGTAGGCTAACAATTGTATCTTAATACTTGTTAATAAGAATAACTCAAGGTAGAGGTAGAAGGTACCCTCACCAGAGATTTTTGTTTGCTTCTGCCAGGCACCAGGGAGCCTTAACAATTTGGGACCATGTTAATCTAAGTTCCTGGCATGAGATTTGCTGGACCACTCATAAACTGGATTGCAAGTTTGTGGAAGGGAAAGCCCAGTTCCTCTGTACACTGAGGATGTAGCCCTTTTGGGTCTAAGCTTATTGGGGTTTATCAGAATCTCCACATTGATAAGGTACTGGGCTTCGACTTCCGTCCCCCTCGCCCCATCATACTAGCAAAACCACTACTCAATTTCACAAGTATTTCTTTATTATGGTCAAAAGACTTCAGGGCAAAAGTAGCTGCCAATTCTAGGCTTATCTCTTTGAGATATTGCTTTCTCTTTGATTTTGGTAAGCAATTCCAATTTTGCTACTTTCAAGATGATTTTTAAATGTTTCTCAACTGGGAGCCCTCAACAGGAACTACACAATTATCAGAAGCAGAGGTTGCTCTGTTTTTCTTTTCAAGTTATGCTCTACTCAAGTCAAACTGATTCATGCCCTGTTACCTGAAATGTGATCTGCATATTCCCAACTACCAGTCTTTTCTTATGCTATATCTTATAATTAGCTCCATTGTCTTTGCTTTACCATTTAAGTGACTCACCTGCATGACATTTGTCTATTGTAATATTACCCACACATTAGGCCTGATTCATTCTCACCTCCTCTATATAGTCTTCCCTTGCCACCTCAAATTACAATGATTTATCCTTTGAACTATTATGAGAACACTTTTCCTATCCCGCTCCTTTGTGACATGTTACACCATGCCTTTTGTCTACTGCATTTCATTGACTCCAAGATGCCATTCTGATTTCAGAAAAGTTAACATGAGAAAATGTACATAATAGAATTGATGAAATATGGTTTTATGTAAATTGCATCATTTCTTATGTGCATGTCTGGATTGTAAACTGCTCAAAATCAGAGCCTGTGTTGTAGGCTTTTCTATAACCCTTTGCAATATATGTCACATGCTAACATCTAAATATATATATTACTTGGTTGATTGGTTCTTCTTGTATTTTCATTGGAAAGTTTAAAATTGTGGTTCTAGAATAATCTTTCATATTTCTTTAGTGTTTCCTTAACAGAAAATGATGGAGGAAAGAAAGGAGCTCTTTTTAAAATCTTGTAAAATATCAAAAAATGTTATAATTTGCAGCATTTGTATAGCCTATCTTTTAAATTGAATTTTTGAGATAATTATAGATTCACATGCAGTTATAAAAATACAGAAGTACGCCAGGTACAGGCATATTTTATTTCATTGTACTTCACAGATATTGCACTTTTTACAAGTTGAGGTTTCGTGGCAACCCTGCATCCAGTGCCATTTTTCCAACAGCATATGCTCACTTCATGTCTCTGTGTCACATTTGGGTAATTCTCACAATATTTTAGATTTTTTTAGTATTATTATATCTGTTATGGTGATCTGTGATCAGTGACCTTTGGTGTCAAACTACTGTAACTGTACTGGGGCCCTACAAACCACATCCATGTAAGATGGCAAATTTAATGGATAAATGTGTATGTTCTGACTGCCTCACTCACCAGGCCATCTCCATCTCTCTCCCTCTTCTTGGGCCTATTTTCTGAGATACAACAGTATTGAAATTTGGCTCATTGATAACCCTACAATGTCCTTTAAACATTCAAGTGAAAGGAAGAGCCACTAGTCTCTCCGTTTAAATAAAAAACTACAAATGATTGAGCTTAGTGAGGAATGCATGTTGAAAGCTGAGATAAACTGAAAGCTAGGCCTCTTGCACCAGTTAGCCAAGTTGCAAATGCAAAGAAAAAAAGTTCCCAAAGGAAATTAAAAGCTCTACTCTTGTGAAGAAACAAATGATAAGAAAGCAAAACAGTGTTATTGCTGAGAGCGAGAAAGTTTTAGTGGGCTAAAGAAAGGATCAAGCCAGCTACAACGTTCCCTTAGGCCAAAGCCAAATCCAGAGCAAGGGCCTAACTCTCTTCAGTTGTATGAAGGTTAAGAGAGGTAAAGAAGATATAGAAGAAAAGTTTGAAGCTAGCAGAGGTTGGTTTATGAGTTTTAAGGAAATAAGTCATCTCCATTACACTGAAGTGCAAGGTGAAGTAGCAAGTGTTAAATGTAGAAGTTGTAGCAGGTTATTCAGAAGACTTAGCTAAAGTAATTTATGAAGATGGCTACACTTAAACAACAGATTTTCAATGCTGAAACAGGCTTCTGTTGGAAGTAGATGTTATCTAGGACTGTTATAGCTACAGGGGAGAAATCAATGCCTTGCTTCAAAGCTTCAAAGGACAAGCTGGGTTTCTTGTTAGGGGCTAGTCTATGGTTTTAAGTTGAAACCAATGCTCATTTACCATTCCAAAAATCCTAGAGTCCTTAAGAATTATGCTAAACCTACTCTCTCTGTGCTCTATAAATGGGACAACAAAGCCTGGATGACAGCACATCTTTTTACAGCATAGTTTATTGAATATCTTAAGTCCACTGGTGTGACCTATTGCTTAGAAAGAGAGATTCCTTTCAAAATATTACTCTGCATTAATGATACACCTACTCACCCAAGAGCTCTGATGGAGATATACAAGGAGATTAATGTTGTTTCCATGTTTTGCTAACACAATATCCATTCTGCAGCCCATGGATCAAGGAGTAATTTTGACTTTCAAACCTTATTATTTAAGAGATACATTTCATAAGGCTGTCGCTCATGTAGATAGTGATTCCTCTGATGGAACTGGGAAAGTAAATTGAAAACTCTCTGAAAAAGATGAACCAATCCAGATGCCTTTAAGAACATTGGTGATTCATGGGAGGAGCTAAAAATATCAATTATCTGTAGGGGTTTGGAATAAGTCGATTCCAACCCTCATGAATGACTTTGAGAGATTCAAAACTTTGGTAGAGCAACAAACTACAGATGTAGAAATATCGAGAGGAATAGAATTAGAAGTAGGCCCTGAAAATGTGACTGAATTGTTACAAACTCATAATAAAAATTTAATGGGCTGGGCGGGGTGGCTCACACCTGTAATCCCAGAACTTTGGGAGGCCAAGGTGGGCGGATCACGAAGTCAAGAAATCGAGACCATCCTGGCCAACATGGTGAAACTCTGTTTCTACTAAAAAATACAAAACTTAGCTGGGTGTGGTGATGTGCACCTGTAGTCCCAGCTACTTGGGAGGCTGAGGCAGGAGAATTGCTTGAACCCAGGAGGCGGAGATTGCAGTGAGCCGAGATCGCGCCATTGCACTCCAGCCTGGTGTCTGGTGAAAGAGCAAAACTCTGTCTCAAAAAAAAAAAAAAAATAATAATGAATGAGAAGTTGCTTCTTACAGATGAACAAAGAAATTGATTATTTGAGATGGATTCTACTCCTGGTGACGATGCTGTGGACATTGTTGAAATAACAACAATTGATTGATTGAGACAGGGTCTTACTCTCTTATGCAGGCTGGAGTGCAGTGGTGTGATCTTGGCTCACTGCAACTTCTGCCTTCCAAATTCAAGTGATTCTCTCACTCATAGCCTCCCAGGTAGCTGGAACTGCAGGCGTGCACCACCATGACTGGTTAATTTTTGTACTTTTAGTAGAGACAGAGTTTCAACATTTTGGTCAGGCTGGTCTCAAACTCCTGAGCTCAGGTGATCTGCCCGCCTCAGCCTCCCAAAGTGCTGAGATTACAAGCATAAGCAACCACCCCAATGGACCAACAATAAAGGATTTAGAATATTATATAAACTTAGTTGATAAAGCAGCAGCACGGTTTGAGAGGATGGACTCCAATTTGGAAGGAAGTTCTATTGTGGGTAAAATGCAATCAACCACCATTGCATGCTACATAAAAATCTTTTGTGAAAGGAAGGGTACATCGATGTGGCAAACTTCCTGGTTCTCTTATTTTAAGAAATTACAGCTGGGTGCCCAGATGCAGCCTGTAGTCTCAGCCTGGACAGTATAGGGAGAGCTCATCTAGAAAGAAAGACAAAGAAAAAGAGAAAAAGGAAGAAAGAAAGAAGAAAAGAGAGAGAAAGAGAGAAAGAAAAGAACAAAAGAAAGGAAGGAAGGAAAGGAGGGAGAGGAAGGAAGGGAGAAAGGGAGGGAGAGAGGGAGGGAAGGAGGGAAATAGCCACAGCCACGTAAACCTACCTTCAGTAACAACCTCATCAGTCAGCAGCCATCAATATCAAAGCAAGACTGCTCATGAGCAAAATGATTACAACTCACTGAAGGTTTAGATGATCAATAGCCTTTTTAGCATAAAGTATTTTTAATTAAGGTATTAAATTGTTCTGTAGACATTATGCTATTGCACGTTTAATAGATTACACTTAGTGTAAACGTAACTTTTATATGCACTGGGAAACCAAAAAAAAAGAATGTATGACTTGCTTTATTGCAGTATTCTCTTTATTGTGGTGGTCTTGAACTGAGTCTGCAATATCTCTGAGGTATGTCTGTGCCTTTTCCCCAGTTTACCTTGATGGCAGTATCTTCTGAAGTATAGTAAAATACCACAACCAGGATATGAATATCAATACAATAAAGATGCACAGTAGTTCTATAACCATAAGGATACATCATATTGCCTTTTAATCACACCCGCATTTCTTCTGCCTACCCTCTTCCCTTAAACATTGGAAATCACTAATTTGTTTTCCATTTCAACATATTTGTTATTTTAATAATGTAAATAAATTATTGTAGTATGTAACCTTTTGTAGTTGTCTTTTTTCATTTAGCATAATTCTATAAAGATTCATTCAAGTTGTTACATGTATCAACTATTAATTAATTTTTATTTATGGGCAGTATTCCATGGTGTTGGTTTACCACAGCTTGTTTAACCACCCACCCATTGAAGGAGATCTAGGTTGTTTCCAGGATTTAGCTATTACAAGGAAAGCTGCTACGAACATTCATGTACAGGTTTTGTGTGAATGTAAGTTTTCACTTCTCAGGGATAAATGTCCAAAAGTGCAATTGCTGAGTTGTATGGTAATTGCATGTCTAGTTTTTAAAGAAACTGTTAAACTGTTTTACAAAGTAGCCCTATCATTTCACATTCTC
>NW_016107504.1:2539007-2543407 GCF_001604975.1 Cebus imitator
TTGTATTTTTAGTAGAGACGGGGTTTCACCATGTTGACCAGGATGGTCTCGATCTCTTGACCTCGTGATCCACCCGTCTCGGCCTCCCAAAGTGCTGGGATTACAAGCGTGAGCCACCGCGCCCGGCCTTGTTTTGTTTTAACTATTCTCCTAGAAGCACTGATATCTTATTATGGTTTTCATTTGCATTTCCATAATGGCTAAATTATTTTGACTATTACCTTTTTTATTGTACTTTAGGTTCTGGGGTACATGTGCAGATCATGCAGGATTGTTGCATAGGTACACATATGACTATTATCTTTTAATATGCTTATTTTCCATTTGTATATAGTCTTTGGTGAAATGTCTGTGCAAGTCCTTTGTCTAATTTCTAATTGTATTTTCCTCCTACTGCTAGGTTTTAATGATTCTTATGTTCTAAAAACAAGTAATTTTCAGGTTTCTGGCTTACAAGTATTTCCTCCAAGTCTATACCTTGTCTTTTAATCCTCTACACATCTCAATAGGCTCTTTCACAAATGAAATCTTAATTTGGATGAGGTGCAATTTATCAATTTTTGCTTTTATGTATTGTACTTTTGGTATTTAGTCTAAGAACTCTTTACCTAGCTCTAGACACTGACGGTTTTTCTTAAAATGTTTAGATTTGTACAGTTCACATTTAATTATATAATCTATTTTGAGATACCATTTGTACAATGTGTGAGACTTAGGTCAATTTATTTTTGCTATGAATGTCCATTTTCTATTAACGCTGTTTGTTGAAGATGTCTTTCCTCTATTGGACTGTCTTTTTTTTTGGCATCTTTGTCAAAAGTCAGTTAGGCATATCTGTGTGGGTTTACATCTGGGTATTCTATTCTATTCATTGTTGTGTCTATCACTAAACCAATACCATATAGTCTTGATTAGTATGACTGTTACCAACAAAGCTGGTCCCTGAGAAGTGGGAGCATGACAAACAAATCAACTTCTCCACTATAGTGGGGCTTAGGGGTTTAAAACACAGGTTTTATTTAATGAAGGGTTTGGACATTAAAAGCAAGGGGAGGAATATTCATGTCTTTTCTGGAAATGGGCAGTGAACTTCCCACAATGGGAATGCTGCTTTCCATTCTGTTCTTTTATGGCTTCTTCCAGTCATTGTCATAGAGATTGTCAACTGTCATGGCGCTAGTGGGAGTGTCATTTAGCATGGAAATGAGATTATCATGAAGCCTGAGGTATTTTTGAAGTAATTTGGTTGGCTATCTTGGTTCAAACCAGTCTCAGCTCCTCCAACTACAAAGGGAACTTTATCACAGGCAATCTGTTTCTTAAAGGTAAGGAGAGTTAGAGCAGGGTAGAAATTCAGCTATGTCAAGTAGACATTACACAGGGTAATATGACTATATAAGCCTTGAAATCAGATAAAGTCATTTTTCCACTTTATTCTCATTTTTCAAAATTGTTTTATGTCTTCCAGTGTCTTTGCTTTTTCATATGCTATGGCCTGAATGTGTGTACCCACATTCCAAAAACCTAACCCCAAAGGTATTGATAGGCAAGTAAGGCTTTTGGGAGGTGATTAGATAATGAGGGCAGAGCCCTCCTGAATGAGATTAGTGCCACATAAAAGAGGCCCAAAGAATCTTATTTAGCTCTCCACCATGTGAGGACATAGAAAGAAGGCACCATTTTTAAAGTAGAGAGCAAGGCCTCACCAGACACTGAATGTACTAGAGCCTTGACCGTAGACTCCCTACATCCAGAACTGTGAGAAATAAATTTCTGTTATTTATAAATTACCTAAAGTATGTTTTTATAGCAGGCTGAAAGGACTAAGATAGCATAGTCATTTAGAATAATATTGTCTATAACTGAAAACAATCTTGCCGAGATTTGATATAAATTTATTATACACATCAATTTGGGTAAAATAGATACCTTTATTTTGCTGAGCCTTCCAATCCAATAACACAGCATTTATCCACATTTATTTAGATCTTTAAATTTTATTTTGTTGGTTGTTAGTACTGTACATGTATTTTACATTTATTCTTAAGTGATTTATTTTTGAATGATTAATTGTACTATATTTAAAATTTCAATGGCCACATATGTATCCATTGTGAGAATATAGAAATATGATTGATTTTTATCATTTATTTTATATACTTTGCCCATGCTGAACTCATTTATTAGTTCTAGGAGATTTTTATAGATTCCTTGGATTTTCTCCTGAAATAATCAAGAGATCCACAAATATAGTTTTATTTTTTCCTTTCTAATCTGTACTTTTAAATTTCATTTTCTTTCTTTATTGCTCTGGCTAGAATATTCAGTGCTATGTCAAATAAGAGTGGTGAGAGTAGACATTCATGTTTTGTTCCTACCTTAAAGAGAAAGCATTCAGTCTTTCACCATTAAGTAAGTTTAGCTTTAGTTTTAATATGTATGCTTTTTATGAGGTGGAGAAAATTTTCTTCTATTTCTATTTTTTCTAAGAGTTGTTGTTTTAATCATGAATGAGTGTTGAATTTGGGTTAATAATTTTTTGGCATTGATTGCCTGATGTAATCATGATATTTTTCTATTTTAGACTGGTAATATGATGGATTAAACTGATTGATTTTCAAATATTAAACCAAACTTAGATACCTGTAATAAACTCCATTTGAGCATGGTATATAATCATTTTACATATTGATGAGTTTTATTACTAATATTTTGCATTTTTTTTTCAATTTGACAGAGAAAAGATACCTTCAACAAATGGTCTATATTCATAAGAAATATTGACCTCTAATTTTCTCATTTTGTACTGATTTGTCTCATTTTGATATTAAGGTAATACTAGCTTCATAAAATTAATTCTCTCTTCTTTTATTTTTTCTGGAAAAGATTACGTGAAATTGGCAATAATTCTTCTTTAAAAGTTTAATAGAATTCTCCAGTGTAATCACATGGGCCTGGAAACTTGGAGGGGGCATTTTAAATAAAGAATTTAATTTCCTTTGTAGATATAGGGCTATTAAAAGTATCTATTGTTGACCCTTAAAAAATACGAGTTTGAACTGCATAGGTCCACTTACATGAGGATTTTTTTTTTCAGGCAAATGCAGATTTAAAATGCATTATTCATGGGATACAAAACCCACATACACAAAGGGGTAGCTTTTTTTATATGCATACTCCGCAAGGCTTGAGTATGCATGAATTTTCATATATATAAGGAATTATAGAACCAATGCCTCACATATATGGAGGGACGACTGTATTTCCAGTGAGTTGTGGCAATTTGTGTTTTTTTAATGAATTGATCTCATTGAAATTGTTAAATTTGTATTTGTAGAGCTGTTTGTAGTATTCTATTTATTTATTTATTTATTTTTTGATGTCTGCAGGTTCTGTAGTGATATCCTTGGTTTAATTTCTGTATTGTAATTGTGTCTTCTTTCTTTCTTTTGTTGGTCTTGTTAGTGGTTTGTCAAATTTATTTTTTTCAAAGAACCAAATCTTTAAGTGACATTTTCTTGTCAATTTCATCGATTCCTGCTTTTTTCTTTATTATGTGTGCTTCTGCTTCCTTTGGGTTTATTGTCTCTTCCTAGTTTCTTCAGGTGAGAGCTTAAATTATTGATTTGAGATTTTTTCTTTTTTCTAATGTTATTACTTAGTACCATAATATTCCTCTTAGCACTAGTTAAGCTGTAGCTCACAAAATTTGATATGTCATTTTTATTTTTTTATGTACTTTTGTTTTTTTCCTCTAATCACATGACAGATTATTCAATATATTTTTTTCTGTTTCACTTGAGTCAAAACTTACTTTATGACCCATGGATTATTTAAAAGTATATTGTGTAATTTATAAGTATTTGGATGTTTTCCTGTTATCCTTCTGTTATTGATTCATAGTGTGATTCCATTGTCTCAGTGAAGATACTTTGTGTGACCTCAATTTTTTAAATTTGTAGAGAAGTATTTATGGCCTAGAATGTGTTCTACTTTAGTATATCTTCTGTGAGCAGTTGAAGAATATATATTCAGCTGTTAGGTGGACTATTTCTTAAATATTGATTAGATCTTGTTTGATGTTTTTAAACTCTATATGTTTTCTGATTTTCTGTCTGTCTAGTCATTCTATCAATTTTGTAGAGATGAATGTTTAAATTTCCAACAACAATTGTGAAATTATTTCCTTTAGTTCTATCAGTCTTTACTTCACACATTTTTCAGCTATGTCGTTTGCAGCATATGCATTAAGAATTGCGGTCTTCCAGTTCTAACTACACCCATATAAACAGAACTGCAGGGAAGTTCACAGGACAGCTGGATGGAGCCCACAGCAGCTCAGCAAAGCCTCTGCAGGCAGACAGTGACTAGGCTGCCTCCTTGCTGCACAGGGCAGCCCT
>NW_016107504.1:2545830-2582115 GCF_001604975.1 Cebus imitator
ATTGACACCCTATCATCAAAATTGAAAGAGCTAGAGGAGCAAGATCAAAAAATCTCAAAACCTAGCAGAAGACAGGAAATAACTAAGATCAGAGCAGAACTGAAGGAGATAGAGACACAGAAAACTCTTTAAAAAATCAATAAATCCAGAAGCTGGTTTTTCAAAAAGATCAACAAAATAGACAGACCACTAGCCACATTAATATAAAAGAAAAGAGAGAATAACCAAATTGATGGAATAAAAAATGATAAAGGGGAGATCACCATAGATTCCACAGAAATTCAAACCATCATCAGAGATTATTACAAACAACTCTATGCACATAAACTAGTAAAACTGGAAGAAATGGGTAAATTCCTGGACACGTCCCTCCTCCCAAGCCTAAACCAGGAAGAAGCCGAAACCCTGAACAGACCCATAACAAGGTCTGAAGTTGAGGCAGCAATTAAGAGCCTACAACCCAAAAAAAGCCCAGGTCCAGATGGGTTCATAGCCGAATTCTACCAGACATACAAAGAGGAGTTGGCACCAGTCCTTCTGAAACTATTCCAAATAATCCAAAAAGAGGGAATCCTTCCCAAATCATTTTATGAGACCAACATCATCCTGATTCCAAAACCTGGCAGAGACTCAACAAGAAAAGAAAACTTCAGGCCAATATCCATGGTGAACATAGATGCAAAAATCTTCAATAAAATACTGGCAAGCCGATTGCAACAGCACATCAAAAAGATTATCCACCATTATCAAGTAGGATTCATTCCAGGGATGCAAGGCTGATTCAACATATGCAAGTCCATAAACATAATTCACCACATAAACAGAACCAAAGACAAAAACCACATGATTATCTCAATTGATGCAGAGAAGGTCTTTGACAAAATTCAACAGCCCTTTATGCTGAAAACCCTCAATAAACTAGGTATTGACAGAACGTATCTCAAAATAATAAAAGCTATTTATGACAAACCAGCGGCCACTATCATACTGGATGGGCAAAAACTGGAAGCATTCCCCTTGAAATCAGGCATGAGACAAGGATGCCCTCTCTCACCACTCCTATTCAATATAGTACTGGAAGTTCTAGCCAGAGCAATCAGGCAAGAAAAAGAAATAAGGGTATTCATATAGGAAAGGAGGAAGTCAAATTGTCTCTATTTGCAGACGACATGATTGTATACCTATAAGAACCCATCATCTCAGCCCAAAGTCTCCTGAAACTGATAAGCAACTTCAGCAAAGTCTCAGGATACAAAATCAATGTGCAAAAATCACAAGCATTCATATACACCAATAACACACTTAAAGAGGGCCAAATCAAGAATGAACTGCCATTCACAGTTGCTACAAAGAGAATAAAATACCTAGGAATACAGCTAACAAGGAACGTACAGGACTTCTTCAAGGAGAACTACAAACCACTGCTGAACAAAATAAGAGAGGACACAAACAGATGGAGAAACATTCCATGTTCATGATTAGGAAGAATCAATATCGAGAAAATGGCCATACTGCCCAAAGTAATTTACAAATTCAACACTATCCCCATCAAGCTACCAATGACCTTCTTCACAGAACTGGAAAAAAACACCTTAAACTTTATATGGAACCAAAAGAGAGCCCGCATAGCCAAGTCAATTCTAAGCAAAAAGAACAAAGCAGGAGGCATCACACTACCGGACTTCAAACTATACTACAAGGCTACAGTAATCAAAACAGCGTGGTGCTGGTACCAAAACAGAGATATAGACCAATGGAACGGAACAGAGGCCTCGAAGGCAACACACCATATCTACAACCATCCGATCTTTGACAAACCTGAAAAAAACAAGCAATGGGGAAAAGATTCCCTGTTTAATAAATGATGTTGGGAAAGCTGGCTAGCCATATGCAGAAAGCAGAAACTGGACTCCTTCCTGACACCTTACACTAAAATTAACTCCAGATGGATGAAAGACTTAAACATAAGACCTAACACCATAAAAACCCTAGAAGAAAATCTAGGCAAAACCATTCAGGACATAGGCGTAGGCAAGGACTTCATGACCAAAACACCAAAAGCATTGACAACAAAAGCCAAAATAGACAAATGGGACCTAATCAAACTCCACAGCTTCTGCACAGCAAAAGAAACAATCATTAGAGTGAATCGGCAACCAACAGATTGGGAAAAAATTTTTGCAGTTTACCCATCTGACAAAGGGCTGATATCCAGAATTTACAAAGAACTAAAACAGATTTACAAGAAAAAAAACAAGCCCATTCAAAAGTGGGCAAAGGATATGAACAGACACTTTACAAAAGAAGACATACATGAGGCCAACAAACATATGAAAAAATGCTCATCATCACTGGTCATCAGAGAAATGCAAATCAAAACAACATTGAGATACCATCTCACGCCAGTTAGAATGGCGATCATTAAAAAATCTGGAGACAACAGAAGCTGGAGAGGATGTGGAGAAATTGGAACACTTTTACACTATTGGTGGGAGTATAAATTAGTTCAACCATTGTGGAAGACAGTGTGGCGATTCCTTAAGGACCTAGAAATAGAAATTCCATTTGACCCAGCAATCCCATTACTAGGTATATATCCAAAGGATTATAAATCTTTTTACTATAAGGACACATGCACACAAATGTTCATTGCAGCACTGTTTACAATAGCAAAGACCTGGAACCAACCCAAATGCCCATCAATGATAGACTGGACAGGGAAAATGTGGCACATATACATCATGGAATATTACGCAGCCATCAAAAACGATGAGTTCGTGTCCTTTGTAGGGACATGGATGAACCTGGAAACCATCATCCTCAGCACACTGACATAGGAGCAGAAAATCAAACACCGCATATTCTCACTTATAGGCGGTTGTTGAACAATGAGAACACATGGACACAGGGAGCACTACACACTGGGGTCTGTTGGAGGGAAATAGGGGAGGGACAGCAGGGGGTGGGAGTTGGGGGGATGGCATGGGGAGAAATGCCAGATATAGGTGATGGGGAGGAAGGCAGCAAATCACACTGCCACGTGTATACCTATGCAACAATCTTGCATGTTCTTCACATGTACCCGAAATCCTAAAATGCAATAAAAAAAATAAAAAATAAAAAAAATAATAATAATAAAAAAAAGAATTTCAGTCTTCTTGGTGGATTGACTCTTTATTTATTATATAATGTCCATTTCTGCTTCTGGTAATTTTCTTTCCCCTGTTTATTCTAGTTAGCAGTTCCTGTAACCTTTTATCAATGTTGTTAGCTTCCTTACACTGGGTTAGAACATGCTCCCTTAGCTCAGAGGAGTTTATTATTACCTATCCTCTGAAGTCTACTTCTGTCAGTACGTCAATCTCATTCTCCATCCAGTATTCTGCCCTTGCTGGAGAGGAGGTGTGATCATTTGGAGGAAAAAAGGCATTCTGGTTTTTGGAATTTTCAGAATTTTTGCACTTTTCCCCCCATCTTTGTGGATTTATCTACCTTTGATCTTTGATGCTGATGACATTTCGATGGGGCTTTTGTATGGAGGTCCTTTATGTTGATGTTATTGCTTTCTGTTTGTTAGCTTTTCTTTTAACAGTCAGGCCCCTCTTCTGCAGGTCTGCTGCAGTTTGCTGGAGGCCACTCCAAATCCTATTCACCTGGGTATCACCAGTGGAAGTTGTAAAACAGCAAAGATTGTTGCCTGTTCCTTCTTCTGGAAGCTTCATACAAGAGGGGCACAAATCTGATGCCAGCCAGAGCTCTCCTGGGTCTGTTGACCTCTGTTGTGAGGTTTCTCCCAGTCAGGTGGCATGGGGGTCAGGGACCCACTTGAGGAGGTAGTCTGCCCTTAACAGAGCTAGAGGATTTTGCTCAGAGAATCCCTCTCATAGGGATCATCTGCTCTCTTCAGAGTCATCAGGCAGAAACAATTAAATGCACTCAAGCTGCTCCCATAGTCATCCCTTCCCCTAGGTGCTTTGTTTCAGGGAGATGGGAGTATTGTCCGTAAGCCCCTTACCGGGGTTGTAACCTTTCCTTCAGAGATGCCCTGCCTAGTGAGGAATCTAGAGAAGTAGTCTGGCCACAGCCACTTTGCTGTGCTGTGAATTCGCCTAGTCCACATCCCCCAGCCTCCTTAGCACTGTCAGGGGAAAACCGATTACTCAAGCCTCAGTAATGGCAGAAGTGCATCTCCCCACCAACCTCGAGTGTCCAAGGTCAACTTCAGACTGCTGTGCTGGCAGCAAGAATTTCAAGCCAGTGGATCTTATCTCTCTGGACTCTGTGGGGGTTGGATCCGCTGACCTAGACCACTTGGTTCCCTGGCTTCAGCCCCCTTTCCAGGGGAGTGAGTGGTTCTCTCTCACTGGGGTTTCAGGCACCACTGGAGTATTAAAAAAAAAAAAAAACTCTTGCAGCTAGCTTTGTGTCTGCCCAAACAGCTGCCCAGTTTTGTGCTTAAAACCCAGAGCCCTGGTGGTGGAGGCACACGAGGGAATCTCCTAATCTGCAGATTGCAAAAACTGTGGGAAAAGCATAGTAACCCAGCTGGGTAGCATAGTCCCTCAGGGCTCTCCTTGGCTGGGGGAGGGAGGTCCCCAGCTTCTTGCACATCCCAGGTGAAGTGACACCCCACCCTGCTTCTGCTCAACCTCTGTGGGTTGAACCCACTGCCCAACCAGTCCCAATGAGATGAACTGGGTACCTCAGTTGAAAATGCAGAAATCACCCTCCTTCTCCGCTGTTCTCGCTGGGAGCTGCAGACCAGAGCTATTCCTATTGGGCCATCTTGGCCCCTCCCAATATGATGGCTTTATCAGGGGCTTCTCCCTTCGCTTGGCACTCATTCGCTCCTTTGCTGCTCTGTGAAGAGGTGCCTTCTGGAATGACTGTAAGTTTTCTGAGATTTCCCCAGTGATGTGAGACTGTAAGCCAATTAAACCTCTTTTCTTTATAAATTACCCAGTTTCAGCTATTTCTTCATAGCAGCATGGGAAAAGAATAATACATCTTCTTTGGGTTAAATCTGCTTGGTGTTCTATAACCTTATTTTGCTTGGATATTGATATATCTCTCTAGGTTCGAGAAGTTCTCTGTTGTTATCCCTTTGAATAAAGTTTCTACCCAAATCTCTTTGTCTACCTCCTTTATAAGGCCAATAACTCTTAAATTTGCTCCTTTAAGACTATTTTTCTTGATTCTATAAGCATGATTCATTGTTTTTAATTCTTTCATCTCCTCTGACTGTGTATTGTCAAATAGCCTGTCTTCAAGCTAAATAATATTTATTTTCTGCTTGATCAATTTTGCTATTAAAGACTCTATTTCATTCTTCAGTATGCCAGTTGCATATTTCAGCTCCAGAATATCTTATTTTTAATTATTTCAATATCTGTTCAATTTGTCTGCTAGAATTCTGAATTCCTTCTCTGTGTTATCTTGAATTTCTTTGAGTTTCCTCAACACAGATGTTTAAAATTCTGCCTGAAAGTTCGCAGCATATCCGTTTCTCCAGGATTGGTGCCTGCTGGCTATTTTAGTTAATTTGGTGAGTTCATGTTTTCCTGAATGGTTGTGGTACTTTAAAATGTTTGTCTGTGTCTGGATATTGAATTGTTAGTTATTTATTGTATTCTCAATCTGTGCTTGTTTGTATTCATCCTTCCTGGAAGGCTTTCAAGATATTAAAAAGGACTTCGGTAATGTGATCTAAGCTGTATCTGCTTTAGGGTGCACCCAACCCCAATAATGCTGTGGTTCTTGCAGACATGTAGAGGTAACACTTCAATGATATTGGACAATATCCAGGAGAATTATCTGGATTACCAGATAGACACTCTCTTATTTCTTTACTTTCTCCAAAATAAACAAAGTCATTCTCTCTATTCTGAGTCACCTTTATTCTGAGTCAATCCACCACCAGGTGATTATTCTGAGTTAAGGGCAATAACTTAGATTTGCTCCTTTAAGACTATTTTTCTTGATTCTATAAGCATAATTGTTTGTTATTCTTAAAAACATAAGTTTTTAAGAATAAGATCTTATGTATTCACAGGGATACTTATGTCACTGCACCACCAGATGACTATTCTGAGTCATCTGGTGGTGGAGTGACATAAGTATCCCTGTGGCCACTACCACTAGGGCTGCACTGAGTCAGACCTAAAGCCAGCACAGCACTGGGTCTCACCCAAGGCCTGCTGTAACCACTGCCTGGCTCTTGCCTATGTTCACTCAAGGCCCTAAGGCTCTACAATCAGCAGGTGGTAAAGCCACCCAGGTGTATGTCCTTTCTTTCAGGGTGGGAGTTTCCCCAAACTCTGGGTGAATCCAGAGGTGCCATCTGAGAGTCAGGGACTAGAGTCAAATACCATAGAAGTCTACTGGGTGTTCCATTGCACTGCAGCTGAGGTGACACTCAAACCATGAGACACAGTCCTCTCCACTCTTCTCTCACCTTTCCAAAAGCAAAGGAGCGTCTCCCCATGGCCACTGCCCCCACAAGTCCATGAGAAGTACTGCCGGACTATTAATGATGTTTCTTTAAGGCCCAAGGCTCCTCAATCAGCTGTGGCAAATATTGCCTGGCCCAAGACTTTACCCTTTACAGTCGTTGGCTCCCCTCTTGTCCAGGGAAGGTTCAGAAATGCTACCTACTAGTCAAGTCCTTGAATTGGAGAACTCAGGAGGCCACCGGCTTCTCCATCCCCCTGTGGTCGAGCTAGTATCTAAGGTGCAAGACAAAGTCCTTTTTACGTTTCCTTCCACTTTTCTCAAGCAGGATTCTTGACACATAGCCACCACAGCTGGAAATGTGCTGAGTCTCACCTTGAACCAGCATGTCTCAGTCTCAAACCAGAAGGCACAGTCCTTGACATAGTACCTGGTCCAAGACCCTTGCCATAGTACCTGGGTATCACTGCTGGTTATTTGGGGTTGAAGGGCTCTTTAATTAGCAGGTGATGAATCCTGTCAAAACTTGGTCCTTGCCTCCAAGGCACTGGCTTCCCTTCTGTCCCAGAATGTGTGTAGAAAAGTCAACCAGGAGATAGGGCCAGGAAAGAGGCTTCACAATTCTAATCCATGCCCTATCCTGCTGTGGCTGAGCTGATAGCCAAGATGCAAGACAAAGTTTTCCCCACTTTTTCCTTTCCTCAAACAGAGGAAAAGGTCTCTTTTGAAGCCATGAACTGTGAAGCCTAATGTGATGAGAACAGTGATGCCTGCACTCCCTCAGCTGTCTCAGTAGATCTCATGCTTTCCAGTCCACTGCCTCTGGGCCCAGTTCAGCATCAGGACTCACCTCAAAATTATAGTCTCTGTGCCCTAGACTGCCTCTGAAGCTTATTTTGGGCCCAGTGCACTTTATCCCATGGTGTCGAGGCTTGTAGGAACTCAAGTTTCAACCGCTGGGCTCTGCCATTCCACTCTGGCTATGGCTGTTGTAAATGCTCCCTTGTGGCTGGGTGTTAGCTGGATGTGGTCTAATTTTATTTTCGGCTATAATAGGGCAGCACTGAGTTCAATGTCTCACAATCGCTGTATTCTTCATCTACCCAGCACGCAGTAACACTCTCTGCATCATGCTGCAGCTGCTGGAGGATGGGGAGGGGCGGCATTGGTAATATAAGACTGTTTTCCTATCTCTTTAGTGCCTCTTTTAGCAGCATGAAGTTCAAAGCAGGTACTGTGAGTGCTCACCTGATGTTTTATTTTTATAAAGGTGCTTTCTTTGTGTAGATAGTTGTTAAATTAGTGTACTTGTTGGGGAGGTCGCAATTAGTGGAGCCTTGTATTGTGACATCTTGCTCCACTCTCTCAGTACTTCATTTCTTAGTAGCTGAGTAATATGCCGTTGTATGGATATGGACATTGTTATATTTCATTCAGCGCTTTATGAACGTGTGTTGTTTACACCTTTTGGTTACTGTGCATAATGGTGTTGTATAAATGTGTTTACAAATGTTTGAACATTTGTTTTTAGTTCTTTTGAGTATATATCTAGGAGTGGAAATGGTTTTTCATAGTAGCTGCACCTTTTTACATTTTTACCTGCAATGTATGAGGGGTCCAATGTCTCCACATATTCACAAACACTTGTTAGTGTCCTCCTCCTCCTCCTCCTCCCCCTCCCTACCCTCCTTCTCCTCTTTCTCTTCTTTTTATTGTTGATGTTATTATTATTATTGTCATCCTAGTGTGGGCAAAGTGGTATCTCATTGTGCTTTTTTTTTTTTTTTGCATTTCTTTAATAACCAATGATGCTGAGAAACCTTTTGTGTATTTTCGGGCCATTTGTAAATCTTCTTTGTAAAAATGTCTATTCAAGTTCTTTGAAATGTTTTCATCGGGTTATTTGTCATTATATTGTTGTGTTGTGCCTTTTATATGGTCTGGATACTAAATTCCTATCAGATACATGATTTGTAAATATTTTCTTCCATTTTATGGGCTATATTTTTATTTTCTTGGTTGTATCATTTGTATGCAAATGTTTGTTAATTTTGATGAAGTCTAAGTTATCGGTTTTTTAAATTGCTTATGCTTTTAGTGTCATACCTAAGAAACCATTGCCAAATCCAAGGCCCAAGACTTACCCCTATGATTTGTTCTAACAGTTTTGTGTTTTAAGCTCTTATATTCAGGTCTTTTTTCTATGATGAATAAATTTGTGTATATAGTATGAAGTAAGAGTCCAGTTTCATCCTTTTGCATATGGCCATCAATTTGCCTCAACATAATTTGTCAAAAAGACAATTCTTTCCTCATTGAATGACCTTGGCACCCTTACTGAAGATCAATCAACCATAAATTTGAGAGTTTATTTCTATACTCTCTATTCTATTAATATATATGTCTATATTTATGCCAGTAACACACTGTTTTGATTACTACAGTTGTAGTGAGTTCTGAAATTGGGAAGTGTGAGTTTTCTAATTTTGTTTTTCTCTAGATTGTTTGGTTATTTGGACCCCTGGAAATACCATTATAAATTTTGGTGTCAGCCTTTCCATTTCTACAAAAAAAAAAAAAAAAAAAGGTTGTTGAGATATTTATAGGTATCGCATTAAATCTGTAGGTTGCTTTGGAAAGTATTGCTGTCTTTACAATATTAAATCTTCTAATCCATGACCACAGGATGACTTATTTAGGATAACCTTAATTTCCTCCAGCAATATTTTGTAATTTTTACTGTATAAACCTTCTATCTGCTTGGTTAAATTTATTTCTATGCATTTTATTATTTTGAAGCTATTGTAAATTGAATTGTTTTATTTTTCTTTTCAGATTGTTCATTTTTAGTGTATGTAAATATAGCTAATTTTTAGGTTTTTTTCTTCTACCTTATAACTTCAATGCATTCCACTTGTATTGTTTTATAAATCTATTTATTTGCTGACATCTTTTTTTTTAGTGTCTTGAGGCTATTTTGTCATTTATTTCAAGCATGATAACTTCCTTCTGATGCATACTTTTATGAAGCCCTTGTTACATTACTCTAATATCTCTCCTATTACAGTGTTGATATCTATTCATTGTTTTATCCATTCAGTTAGATATCTTCTTGATTATTATCAGTGATTTTTGATTGAAATCTGGATTTGGGATATTCTGTTATGAAACTCTGGTCCTATTTAAACCTGCTTCAGCTGGATTCCTCTAACACTGCTCCAGCAGAGGAAAGAGGAGTGCTACCTCATTAATGCTAGGTGGAAGTAGAAATCCAGTTTCCCTACTCAGCTTCAACTAATACCTAAGGAGGTGGGGCTGTTGATGACTGCTGAGTGAGGGTGGGAGATCCTATTCTGCACTAGGCCTATGGTGATACCTCCTTGGATGGGAATATTAAATGCTCCTCACTACTGCTCCAAATATGGCCTTCACTGACACCACCATATGGTGGTCTCACTACCACTCTGTGGTGGGGAAAGTCTTGACACTCTTCTAGGCCTTTTCTGACACCATCCCAATGCAGGGAGGGAGTGAGGCCTTATTATTGCCAGATGCCAAGTAGAAGTCCAGGTTTCCCACATGGTCTCCACTGATACTGAGGTGGCAAGAGTCAGTAGGGAGAATCATACTACTGTCCAGCAAGGATGAAGTCTAAGCTTGGTACTTCCCTGTAGTTGGCCTTCTCTGATAGCACCCCAGCAGGGTGTTTGGGGCAACTTATTTATACTCTGGCTATCATGGCCTTTGCTGGGTTATGCGGGGACTGTGTGTGTCCATGGTGTTTTCTACGTTGTTTGGCGGGAATAGTGTTAATTAGTCTAAAAGTATTTCATCTTGCTAAGCTGCTTTTTTTCTGGTCCTTTGGCTAGAGAAAGCAGGATATTGCTGGGTTTTCTTTTTGTCTGGGTATGTTGGCATGTCAGGATTTCTGGCTTTTTTAGCATGAAGCAAAAAGAAAACCTGAGGAACTCACCACCATGTTGTCTTTTGGATCCTGAGGTTTTAAGTCAGTCGGCCTTCTCCTCTCTTTTGTTTCTATTATGTATAATGTTCATAAATAAAGTTGGAATTAGTGGAAGGGATAGAGAAAAGAATGTCTACCACATCTCACCAGAAACAGAATTTTCTAAAGAGGTTTTAGAACTGTGGAGACTATTTTTCCTTTCTTTTTTTTTTTTTTTTAAATTGTACTTTAGGTTCTGGGGTACATGTGTAGATCATGCAGGATTGTTGCATAGGTACACACATGGCAATGTGGTTTGCTGCCTCCATCCCCCCGTCACCTACATCTGGCATTTCTCCCAATGTTATCCCTCCCCGACCTCCCCACCACCCCGCTGTCCCTCCCTTGGCCCTCTCAACAGACCTCAGTGTGTGATGCTCCCCTCCCTCTGTCCATGTGTTCTCATTGTTCAACACCTGCCTATGAGTGAGAACATGTGGTGTTTGATTTTCTGTTCTTGTGTCAGTTTGCTGAGAATGATGGTTTATAGGCTCATCCATGTCCCTACAAAGGACATAAACTCGTCATTTTTTGTGGCTGCATAGTATTCCATGGTGTATATGTGCCACATTTTCCTTGACCAGTCTATCATCGCTGGGCATTTGGGTTGGTTCCAGGACTTTGCTATTGTAAACAGTCCCACTATGAACATACATGTGCATGTGTCTTTATAATAGAATGATTTATAATCCTTTGGGTATATACACAGTAATGGGATTTCTGGGTCAAATGGAATTTCTATTTCTAGGTCCTTGAGGAAGCACCACACTGTCTTCCACAATGTTTGAACTAGTTTACACTCCCACCAACAGTGTAAAAGTGTTCCTATTTCTTCACATCCTCTCCAGCATCTGTTGTCTCCAGATTTTTTAATGATTGCTATTCTAACTGATGTGAGGTGGTATCTCAATGTGGTTTTGATTTGCATTTCTCTAATTAATAGTGATCAGCATTTTTTCATGATTGTTGGCCTCATATATGTCTTCTTTTGAAAAGTGTCTGTTCATATCCTTTGCCCACTTTTGGATGGGTTTGTTTTTTTCTTGTAAATCTGTTTTAGTTCTTTGTAGATTCTGGATATTAGCCCTTTGTCAGATGGGTAGATTGCAAATTTTTTTCCCATTCTGTTGCTTGCCAGTTCACTCTAATGATTGTTTCTTTTGCTGTTCAGAAGCTCTGGAGTTTAATTAGATCCCATTTGTCTGTTTTGACTTTTGTTGCCAATGCTTTTGGTGTTTTAGTCATGAAGTCCTTGCCTATGCCTATGTCCTGAATGGTTTTGCCTAGGATTTCTTCTAGGGCTTCTATGGTATTAGGTCTTATGTTTAAGTCTTTAATCCATCTGGAGTTAATTTTAGTGTAAGGTATCAGCAAGGGGTCTAGTTTCTGTTTTCTGCACACTGCTAGCCAGTTTTCACAACACCATTTATTAAACAGGGAATCTTTTCCCCATTGCTTGTTTTTGTCAGGTTTGTCAAAGACCAGATGGTTGTAGATGTGTGGCGTTGCATCCAGGGTCTCTCTTTTGTTCCATTTGTCTATATCTCTGTTTTGGTACCAGTACCATGCTGTTTTGATTACTGTAGCCTTGTAGTATAGTTTGAAATCAGGTAGCATGATGCCTCCAGCTTTTTTCTCTTTGCTTATGATTGTCTTTGTTATTTGGGCTCTCTTTTGGTTCCATATGAAGTTTAAGGTGGTTTTTTCCAGCTCTGTGAAGAAGGTCACTGGTAGCTTGATGGGGATAGCATTGAATCTATAAATTACTTTGTGCAGTATGGCCATTATCACGATATTGGTTCTTCCTAACAATGAGCATGGAATGTTTCTCCATCTGTTTGTGTGCTCTCTTATTTCCTTGAGCAGTGGTTTATAGTTTTCCTTGAAGAGGTCCTTTACATCCTTTGTTAGTTTTATTCCTGGGCATTTTATTCTCCTTGTAGCAATTGTGAATGGGAGTTTGCTCATGATTCGGCTCTCTGTTAGCCTGTTATTGGTGTATAGAAATGCTTGTGATTTCTGCACATTGATTTTGTATCCTGAGACTTTGCTGAAGTTGCTTATCAGTTTAAGGATATTTTGGGCTGAGATGATAGGGCCTTCTAAATATACAATCATGTCGTCTGCAAATAGAGACAATTTGACTTCCTCTTTTCCTAATTGAATACTTTTATTTATTTATTTTTTCTTGCCTAATTGCTCTGGCTAGAACTTCCAACACTGTATTGAATGAGAGTGGTGAGAGAGGGCATCCTTGTCTAGTGGTGGATTTCAAAGGGAATGCTTTCAGTTTTTGCCCATTCAGTATGATATTGACTGCAGGTTTGTCATAAATAGCTTTTATTGTTTTGAGATATGTTCCTTCAATGCCTAGTTTATTGAGAGTTTAGCACAAAGGGCTGTTGAATTTTGTCGAGGGCCTTCTCTGTGTCTATTGAGATAATCATGTGGTTTTTGTCTTTGATTCTGTTTATGTGGTGAATTACATTTATAGACTTGTATATGTTGAACCAGCCTTACATCCGTTGAATGAAGCCTACTTGATCATGATAATTAATCTTTTTGATATGCTGTTGCAATTGGTTTGCCAGTGTTTTATTGAATATTTTTGCATCTATGTTCATCATGGATATTGGCCTGAAATTTTCTTTTTTTGTTGAGTCTCTGCCAGGTTTTGGTGTCAGGATGATGTTTGTCTCATAAAATGATTTGGAAAGGATTCCCTCTTTTTTGGATTATTTGGAATAGTTTCAGAAGTAATGGTACCAGCTCCTCTTTGTATGTCTGGTAGAATTCAGTTGTGAACCTGTCTGGACCTGGGTTTTTTTTGGGTGGTAGGCTCTTAATTGCTGCCTCAACTTCAGACCTTGTTATTGGTCTATTCAGGGTTTTGATTTCTTCCTGGTTTAGGCTTGGGAGGGTGCAAGTATCCAGGAATTTATCAATTTCTTCCAGGTTTACTGGTTTATGTGCATAGAGTTGTTTGTAGTAATCTCTGATTGTAGTTTGCATTTCTGTGGAATCAGTGGTGATATCCCCTTTATTGTTTTTTATTGCGTCTATTTGATTCTTCTCCCTTTTCTTTTTTATTAATCTGGCTAGTGGTCTATTTTGTTGATCTTTTCAAAAAAAACAGCTCCTGGATTTATTGATTTTTTTTGAAGGGTTTTTTGTGTCTTTGTCTCCTTCAGTTCTGCTCCGATCTTAGCTATTTATTGCCTTCTGCTAGCTTTTGAGTTTTTTTTAATCTTGCTCCTCTATCTCTTTCAGTTTTGACAATAGGGTGTCAACTTTAGATCTTTCCTCGCTTCTCTGGTGGGCATTTATTGCTATAAATTTCCCTCTAGACACTGCTTTAAATTTGTCCCAGAGATTCTGGCACATTGCATCTTTGTTCTCATTGATTTCAAAGAACATCTTTATTTCTGACTTCATTTCATTGTTTATCCAGTTGACATTCAGGAGCCAGTTGTTCAGTTTCCATGAAGTTGTGTGGTTCTAAGTTAGTTTCTTAATTCTGAGTTCTAATTTGATTGCACCGTGGTCTCAGAGTTTGTTTGTTATGATTTCTGCTCTTTTACATTTGCTGAGGAGTGATTTATGTCCAATTAAGTGGTCAATTTTAGAGTAGGTACAATGCAGTGCTGAGAAGAATGTATATTCTGTGGATTTGGGGTGGAGATACCTGTAGATGTCTATTAGGTCAATGCAGTCCAGATCTGAGTTCAAGTCCTGGATATCCTTGTTAATTTGCTGTCTCATTGATGTCTAATATTGACAGTGGAGTGTTAAAGACTCCCAGTATTATTGTGTGAGAGTCTAAATCTCTTTGTAGGTCATTAAGAACTTGCTTTATGTACCTGGATGCTCCTGTATTGGTTGTGTATATATTTAGGATTGTTAGCTCTTCTTGATGCTTTGATCCTTTTACCATTATGTAATGCCCTTCTTTGTCTCTTTTGATCTTTGTTGGTTTAAAGTCCATTTTATCAGGCACTAGGATTGCAACTCCTGCTTTCTTTTCCTCTCCGTTTGCTTCATAAATCTTCCTCCATCCCTTTATTTTTAGCCTATGTGTGTCCTTGCACGTGAGATGGATTTCCTGAATACAGCACACAGATGGGTCTTGACTTTTTATCCAATTTGCCAGTCTGTGTCTTTTGATTGGGGCATTTAGCCCATTTACATTTAAGGTTAATATTGTTATGTGTGAATTTGATCCTGCCATTTTGATGCTAGGTGGATGTTTTGCCCATTAGTTTACATATTTTTTTCATTGTGTCGATGGTCTTTACCATTTGGTTTATTTTTGGAGTGGCTGGTACTGGTTGTTCCTTTCCTTGTTTAGTGCTTCTTTCAGGAGCTTTTGTAAGACATGCCTGGTGGTGACAAAATCTCTCAGCAATTACTTGTCCATAAAGGACTGTCTTTCTCCTTCACTTATGAAGCTATGTTTGGCTGCATATAAAATTCTACGTTGAAAGTTCTTTCCTTTAAGGAAGTTGAATATTGGCCCCCACTCTCTTCTGGCTTGTAGGGTTTCTGCCAAGAGATCCACTGTGAGTGTTATGGGCTTCCCTTTGTGGGTAACCCGGCCTTTCTCTCTTGCTGCCCTTAGCATTTTTTTCTTCATTTCAACCCTGGTGAATCTGATAATTATGTGCCTTGGGGTTGCTCTTCTTGAGGAGTATCTTTGTGATGTTCTCTGTTTTTCCTGGACTTGAATGTTGGCCTGCCTTGCTAGGTTGGAGAAGTTCTCCTGGATAACATCCTGAAGAGTGTTTTCCAGCTTGGATTCATTCTCTCCATCTCATTCAGGTACACCTATCAAACGTAGATTAAGTCTTTTCACATAGTCCCATATTTCTTGGAGGCCTTGTTCATTTCTTTTCACTTTTTTCTCTATTCTTGCCTTCTCATTTTATTTCATTGAGTTGATCTTCAATCTCTGATATCTTTTCTTCTGCTTGAGTCAGTTTGGCTATTGAAACTTGTATATACTTTGCAAAGTTCTTGTGCTGTGTTTTTCTGCTCCATCAAGTTGCTTATATTCTTCTCTAAGCTGTTTATTCTAGTTAGTATCTCATCTAACAATTTTTCTAGGTTCTTAGTTTCTTTGCATTGGGTTAGCACATGTTCTTTTAGATCTGAGAAGTTTGTTATTACCCACTTTCTGAAGCCTGTTTCTGTCAATTCATCAGGTTCGTTCTCCATCCCTCTTTGATCCCTAGCTGATGAGGAGTTGTGATCCTTTGGAGGAGGAGAGGCATTCTTATTTTTGGTGTTTTCATCCTTTTTGCGCTGGTTTCTTCCCATGTTAGTGGCTTTATCTATCTGTGGTCTTTGTAGTTGGTGACTTTGGGATGGGTTCTCAGTTGATGTCCTTTTTGTTGATGATGAAGTTATCTCTTTCTGTTTCTTAGTTTTCCTTCTAACTATCAGGCCCTCTGCTGCAGGACTTGCTGGAGGTCTGCTCCAGACCCTGCTTTCCTGGGGATCACCCACAGGGGCTGCAGAACAGGAAAGGTTGCTGCTGGTTTCTTCTTCTGTTATCTTCATCTCAGAAGGGCACCTGCCAGGTGTCGGCCTGAGCTCTGCTTTATAAGGTGTCTCTTTTTGTATACAGGAGTCAGGGAGCTGCTTGAGGAGACAGTTTGTCCCTTATAGGAGCTCAAGTGCTGTGCTGGAAGCTCTGTTGTTCTGTGCAGACATGCTGGGCAGGTACCTTTAAGTCTGCTGCAGCTGAACTCATAACCCCCTCTTTTACCAGGTGCTCTGTCCTAGGAAGATCAGCTTTATTTATTAGTTCCTGTTGTGCTGCTGCCTTTTTTCATAGATGCCCTACCCCACACAGAGTAGTCTAGTCACAGTCTACCAGCAGAGGTGTTGCTGAGGTGCCACAGGCTCTGCCAAGCTGCTGTGTGAACTCCTCGGTAGTGGTGGACCGCCTCGGTAATGGTGGTTGCCCTTCCCCCCACTGAGCTGGACCATCCTGGGTCCAGCTGCACTTGCTGGGAAACTCTCAATCCAGAGCATTTCAGATTGCTTGTTTTGTGGGATTGGTAACCACTGAGCCAGATTGCTTGGCTCCCTGTCTCAGCCCCCTCCCTTTTAGTTGAATGGGCACCTCTGTCTCCCAGGTGTTCCAGGCACCAGTTGAAACGGCTGCCCAGATTTGTATGAGTTTCTGTGCACCAACTCAGCACCAGCTGAAACCACCTTGCTGAAAACTTGTGGCACTTTTCTGTGCCAGAATCTCCTGGTCTGTGGGCAGTGAAAATTTGTTTGGAAATGTGGTAGACACTCACCCTCTGCATCGTTCTTGCTGAAAACTGCACTCCAGAGCTGTTCCTATTCTGCCATTTTGGATCCTCCCCTCCGTGAAGATTATTTCTTAAGACTTTTTCATTCTATTCTCACCATATATTCATAATTTGAAAGCAAATAATATTCATACATTAGAGATGAAGAAATTGAGGAGCAGAGGTGTTAGGATATTTATGCCAAGTCATGTGGTGATTTCTAAATCAATATAAATGGAAAGCCCAGATTTTCTGACAAATAACTCACAGTATTTCTATTAGTCGATACTTTATAATCCAAATAAGCATCCAGTATTTTATTTACAAAGAAAGGACTTTGTTGTAATAATAAAATGTATTCATGCTACCGTATGTTGTACCAACACTGAGAGTTCCTGCAGAGCTGAAGGAACTTCAGCAGATAGGGAGCCACAATTTATAAGTTACAATCAGATAGGACATACCCCAGGTGCAGCAGCAGCTATTGTAGGGTCCCACATTGGCAGATACCAGGTAAGTGACTTAATGTAATTTCGCCAGTAGGATTCTCAGTCAGTTTATATTTTCCCAAGATGTTTCCTAGGAGAAGCAAAAATCTTCAACCTCAGGTCAATTTATAAATGTAAAGTTATTGGAAAGGTTCTCAGCTTTTTAAAGGAACATTTGCTGCTTTTTAGAGCTAGTAGTTACCAATCTGCCAATCTGTGCTGGGTGACTTAACAAAGCAAAATAAGGGCCAATGGCGTTTAGAAGCAGACATCTTGTTTATGTCTTGTAAAAGTCTTATACATACATTTACATGTACATATCTTGAATAAATCTTACACATTTTAGTATAAGACTTTTCTTACCACCTAAGTTACTCATTATGGAATGGGCTGCTTCATTATGTATTGAGTCCTTTATCATTGGATAACTTCAAGCTAAGGGGTCCTGAAGAATAGATACTTACACTTGGTGGTCATTTGGCCTAGAGAAGTCCTGTCTTATTCTTTGGCAAAATCAACTCAGCAATACCCTCCTTTCTGTCTTAGGCTGCTCAGGCTGCCATAGCCACATATCATAGACTAGGTGGTTAAAACAACATAAATGTTTTCTGGAGGCTAGAAATCTGAGGTCAAGATTCCACTTTGATCAGACTCTGGTGAGTGCTCTCTTCCTGACTTACAGGCAGCTTTCTTGATGTGTGCCCACATGACCTTTCTTATATACACAGGCATATATTGGGACAGGTAGATATTTTTCTTATAAGGTCACCAATCATCTCAGATTAGGAACCCATCCTTATGACCTCATTTTATCTTAATTACCTTATACAAGCCCTATTCACAAATACAGTAACACTAGGGATTTGTACTTCAATGTATTAATTTGGTAAGGGGACATAATTCAGCCCAAAGCACTCTCATTGTCCTTGTTCAAGCTGTTTTTATACAAGAGTAATTAAATAGGACACAAGTTTAGGGAGCATCTTGCTTGGCTGTATTTGATTCCTCTCTCAAACTGATTTGATATAGTGCTTTTCACATAATAAATTCCTACTGTATGTTTGTTGAATGAATGAATAAATGAATGATGCACTTACACAGGTGGAATAAAATATTTTAACTAACAGATAAATACCATTTGTCTCTTTCAAAGTTTCACCACTCACTGTATTGCCCCAACTCCTTAGCATGGATTTCAAAGTCCAGTCCATGCCCACAATGCCTGCTTCATCTTCCACTGCTTCTATCTCTTTCACCTAGAACACAGCCACCAAATTTCTTGCTCTTCCCTAAACACATTAAGCTCTTTGATAACTCCAAACACCTGCATGTACACAAGTCCCTTTGCCTAAAATGGTCTTTCTTATATTTTTGATGAGGCAATTCCTTTAAGACCCATTTCACATGTCACAATCTTTATGAAGACCTTTTCAGATCCCTACTCAAAAAACCAATGGTTCATTTCTTTGTGATTCCACAGCATTTTCTTCATGCTTCTATGATAGCTCTTATTTCACAGGCTTGTAGTTATTTTTTATATGTTTCACTCACTAGATTGTGAACTCCTCAAAGGCAGGAACCCTTGTCTCCTTACTATTTGTACTCCTAGCACCTAGCAAATAGTACATAGTAGGTGTCCAGTAAATGTTGGACACATATGTCTTTTGAGTTGCCCAATCTGACATAATTTTGGCTACTGTTTTAAACTTGTAAGTGACATTTAATTTATTTAAAATGTTAGTAGTGACAAGAAACAGCAGAATTTGGCATGTAAACTTGCATTATATATATGTACATATATATAACTTGCATGTATACATATATATATTGTTTACAAGAAATTTTGTGGCATATGGATGTGGTTTGTTATTAAAAGACTAAATGGCTAGGGCTGGTACATTTTATGTCTCAAAAGTTAAATAGCAGTTAAATAGCCCTGGGGAATAGTGTGTGTGTGCATACAAAAGCATTTTTGCTTGTAATTTGTTTTTTCTGATTCAGCATGACTTTGACATTAGCATGTAGCCTTGTAAATTAACAATTAATATGTATTGTATCTAGAGAAAGGTAGTTCATTGAGCTTTCCACTATGCACATTAAATCTGTGTGTTTTGCTAGCTTGGCTCTCTGCAGGCATATGTGACAAAGATCCGTAACTAAATTTCAGATATAGTCACTTGAAAAATTCAGTTATTGAAGATGTTTTTCATTAAATTTTAAATTTCTAAATCAGGCCTGTAATGGAGATGGGGAGATATAGAATATTAAGGGAGCAGGGATTAAAGGAAAATTGGCTTGGTTTCATAAATACATAAAAGAAAGAAGATTCAAACAAAAGTGGGAAGAAATTAGTTTTCACTAGATCTTTATCTACAGGGATTTGTTCACATGGGCTAAGTGAAAAAGTTGGAGGAGTATTTTGGCCAATATCAGCTGAAATATATGAGAGTTGTGTTTCTAGTCTACATCCCTTTACCAGTGCTGATGCTGCTGGTAAAGGGCTTCTCAGTGTGGTCCCTTTATCAGCAGCATCAGCACCACCTGGTAATTCATTCAAAACTGAGATTATTGGATCCTGTTAAAGATGCACTGAATCAGATTCTTGTGGTATGGCTCAATGATGGGTGTTCTAACACACCCTGTGGGTAATCCTGATATGAATTCAAGTTTGAGATGTACTGCTCTAGATTTTTGTACTTTATGAATTCCCTGGATAATTACACATCTTTATTCCTCATTTTGTTCCTGTATGGGACTGATGATAAATTTTCAGGTGTTAGCTATTATTAATATTGTTGAAATTGTCTCAGCTCCTTTTGTACCTGGGCTTTGTGATGCTTGGATTCCTAACTTAAAAGCTCCAGGTTGTTGGTTTTTTTTTCATCCTTGGATCTCTATTTTTATTCCCTAACCTTATAATATAAGCTTTATCTTGCCAGTTCTAGAAATCCATAAAACACACACTCGGATAATAGAAATCACATACACTGCTTTTTGGGTGTGCAGAATGTGTATATGAGTGAACTTTGCCTAAAATCCTGCTTTTCCATTTCTGAGTGTTTGTCCTAAAGTACAAGAAAACAAGTGTGGAGTTAAATATCTATAGTTTTTTTATTGTAAATTTGTTTGCAATGTTGGAAAACTGAAAAGCTCAAATGTTCATCAATGGGGTGATTATATAAATTATGTTATATAGGCATGGGTAAAGATTTCATTACAAAGACACCAAAAGCAATTGCAACAAAAGCAAAAATTAACAAAGAGATCTAATTAAACTAAAGAGCTTCTGAACAGCAAAAGAAACTATCAACAAAATAAACAGACAATTTACAGAATGGGAGAAAATTTTTGCAAACTATGCATCTGACAAAGGTCTAATATACAGCATCTGTAAGAAACTTAAACAAATTTACAAGAAAAATGCAAATAACCCCATTAAAAGTGGATAAAGGGCAAGAATAGACGTTTCTCAAAAGAAGACATATATGTACCCAAAAATCATATGAAAAGAAGTTCAACATCACTGATCATCAGATAAATGCAAATCAAAATCAAGAAAAGATACCATCTCACACCAGTCAGAATTACTTTTATTAGAAATTCAAAAAATAACAGATGCTAGTGAGGTTGTGGAGAAAAAGGTATGTTTTTACACTGTTGATGGTATTGTAAATTAGTTCAACAATTGTGAAAAGTGATGTGGTGATTCCTCAAAGACCTAGAGGCATAAACACCATTCGGCCCAGCAATCCCATTACTGGGTACATACCCAAAGAATATAAATCATTCTATTATAAAGACACATGCATGCATATATTCATTGCAGGACTATTTACAATAGCAAAGGCATGGAATCAACCTAAATAATAGACTGGATAAAGAAAATATGATACATGTACATCATGGAATACTATACAACCATAAAAAACAACAATATTATGTCCTTTGCAGGGACAGGGGTGGAGCTGGAGGTCATTATCCTTAGCAAACTAATGCAGGGACAGAAAACCAAATACTACATGTTCTCACTTAAAAGTGGGAACTAAATGATGAGAACGCATGGACACATAAAAGGGAACAACATACACTAGGACTTATTAGAGAGCGGAAGGCGAGAGGAGGGAGAGGATCAGAGAAAATAGTTAATGGAGACT
Organism: Cebus imitator; assembly: GCF_001604975.1. Lineage (NCBI taxonomy): Eukaryota > Metazoa > Chordata > Mammalia > Primates > Cebidae > Cebus > Cebus imitator. Next base: position 2,567,228 of record NW_016107504.1, read on the forward strand.
AGGCTTACTACCTGGGTGATGACATAATCTTTATAACAAAACCCCATGATACACTTTTACCTATGTAACAAAGCTGCATGTCCTACACATGTATCCCTGAACTTAAAAGTTTCAAAAAGTAAAAAGTAAAAAAAAGTTACATACCTATTATTGAATATTTTTGATATGGTTTGTCTCTGTGTCACCACCCAAATCTCATCTCAATTTGTAGTCCCCACATGTCAAGGAAGGGACCTCATGGGAAGTGATTGAATTGTGGGGGATGGTTTTCCCATGCTGTTCTCATTATAGTGACGGAGTTGTCATGACAGTTGATGGTTTTAAAAGTGGCAGTTTTCCCTGCATGCTCTCTCTCTCCTGCTGCCTTGTGAAGAAAGTGTCTGTTTCCCCTTCACCTTCTACCATGACTATAAGTTTCCTGAGGCCTCCCCAGCTATGCAGAATTGTGAGTTAATTAAACCTCTTTTGTTTGTGAATTACACAGTCTCAGGTAGTATCTTTATAACAGTGCGAAAACAGAATGATACAGAGAATTGGTACTAGGAGTTTGGGGTACTGCTATAAAGATAACCTGAAAATGTCAAAGCTGCTTTGGAACTTGGTAATGGGCAGAGGTTGAAACAGTTTGGAGGGCTCAGAATAAGATAGGAACATGTGGGAAAGTTTGGGAATTCCTAGACTCGTTGAATAGTTTTGACCAAAATGTTGTGACAATAAAGTCCAGGCTGAAGTGGTCTTAGATGGAGATGAGGAACTTGTTGGGAACTGGAGAAAATGTGACTCTTGCTGTGTTTTAGCAAAGAGACTGGCAGCATTTTGCCCTGTCCTAGAAATTTGTTGAACTTTGAACTTTAGAGAGATGATTTAGGGTATCTGACAGAAGAATTTCTAAGCCACAAAACATTTAAGATGTGACCTGTCTTCCTGAAAGCATACAATTATATGCATTCATAAAGAGATGGTTTGAAATTGGAACTTATGTTTAAAAGTGAAGCAGAGCATAAAGGTTTGGAAAAATTGCAGCCTGACCATGAGGTAGAAAAGAAAAACCCATTTTCTTTGGAGAAATTCAAGCTGGCTGCACAACTTTGCATAAGTAACGTGGAACTGAATGTTATTTTTTCCCAAGACAATGGGGAAAGTATCTTCAGGTCACGTCAGAGGTCTTCATGGCAGCCCCTCCCATCAGAGGCCCAGAGACCTAGGAGGGAAAAGTGGTTCCAGGGTCTGGGCCCAGGGCCCTGCTGCTCTGTGCAGCCTCGGGACATGGCGCCCTGCATGCTAGCTGGTCTAGCTCCAGCTATGGCTAAAAGGGGTCAAGGTACAGCTTAAACCATTGCTTCAGAGAGTGCAAGCCCCAAGCCTTGGCAGCTTCCATGTGGTGATGGGCCTGAGGTTCACAGAAGATAAGAGTTAGGGAGCCTCCACCTAGATTTCAGAGGATGTAGGGAAACACCTGAACATCCAGGCAATAGGCTGTTGCAGGGGCAGAGCCCTCATGGAGAATCTCTACTAGGGCAATGCAGAAGGGAAATGTGGGGTAGGAGCCTCTACACAGAGTCACCACTGGGGCACTGCCTAGTGGAGTCGTGAGAAGAGGGCCTCTGTCCTCCAGATCCCAGAATGGTATATACACCAACAACTTGCACCTTGCACCTGGAGAAGCCACAGGCCCTCAACACCAGAACATGAAAGGAGCTGGGGGCTGTATCCTGTGGAACTACAGGGGCAGAGCTGCCCAAGGTTGTGGGTGCCCACCCCTTACATCAGCATGCCCTGGATGTGAGACATGGAGTCAAAGGAGATTTTGGAGCTTTAAGATTTAATAATTGCCTGACCAGGTTTTAGACTTGCATATAGCCTGTGGCCCCTTAGTTTGATTAATTTTTCCCACTTGGAATGGGTACATTTGTCCAATACCTGTAACCTCATTTGTTCTTGAAAGTAACTAACTTGCTTTTGATTTTACTGGCTCATGGTGGAAAGGTCTTACATTGTCTTAGATGAGACTTTGGACTTGGATTTTTTGGTTAATTCTGGAATGAGTTAAGACTTTAGGGGATTTTGGGGAAGGCATAATTGGTTTTTAAATGTGAAAAGGGCATGAAATTTGGGAAAGACCAGGGGCAGAATGGTATGGTTTGGCTCTGTGTCCACAGCCAAATCTCATCTCAAATTTTAATTCCCACATGTTGAAGGGGGGACCTGGTGGGAGGTGACTGGATCATGGGGGTCATTCCCCCATGCTTTTCCTGATAGTGAATGAGTTCTCATGAGATCTGATGATGATCTCATGAGATTTGATGATGATCTCATTCTCATGATGGTGAATGAGTTCTCCCTCTCTGGCTGCCTTGTGAAGAAGATGTCTGCTTCCCCTTTACTTCTGCCATGATTGTAAGTTTCCTGAGACCTCTCCAGCCATGTGGATCTGTGAGTTAATTAAACGTCTTTTGTTTATGAATTACCCAGTCTCAGGTAGTGTCTTTATAGCAATGTGAAAATGGACTGATACAATTTTGTATCTGTTGAAAGGACTAGTAGCTCAGTATGTACTAATGGTATGAAAAGATGCTCAAGACATTGTAAAACGAAACCACAAAATCCAGCTGTAGATCAATATTGTTTATATGATGTCACCACTTGAGAGAAAAAATACCATTTGAATTTTCAGCATAAAGAGGTTTTACATTTATAAAAAAAGATAAAAATATTTATTTGCAACAAATTGTCATAATATGTTTTTAACTTAACAAAGGCACACTATAGGATAGCATTGTGTCTACTTTCTCATAGCAAAATGAAAAACAAAAAATATAAACAAAATGCCATGAAGCACTAATTTTTGGGTGTGGTGTCTATCTTGATAGGGGCCTGAGTTGCGTAAGTGTATGCATTTATTAAAAGCTCAATAAATGCTTAAATAATTAAATACATGTGTTTTAATGTATGTAATATTATCTAATTAAAGCATCATTAACAAACACTGGGCTCTAGTTAAAGATAAGCTGCTGAGAATGATGGTGTCCAAGTTCATCCATGTCCCTACAAGGGACATGAACTCATCGTTTTTGATGGCTGCATAATATTCCATGGTGTATATGTGCCACATTTTCCCTGTCCAGTTTATCATCGATGGGGATTTGGGTTGGTTCCAGGTCTTTGCTATTGTAAACAGTGCTGCAATGAACATTCGTGTGCATGTGTCCTTATAGTAGAACGATTTATAATCCTTTGGATATATACCCAGTAATGGGATTGCTGGGTCAAATGGAATTTCTATTTCTAGGTCCTTGAGGAATCGCCACACTGTCTTCCACAATGGTTGAACTAATTTACACTCCCACCAACAGTGTAAACGTGTTCTTATTTCTTCACATCCTCTCCAGCATCTGTTGTCTCCAGATTTTTTAATGACCGCTATTCTAACTGGCGTGAGATGGTATTCACACTACCACGTGTGTACCTATGCAAGAATCTTGCATGTTCTTCACATGTACCCCCAAACCTAAAATGCAATAAAATAAATAAATGGGGAAAAAAATAAAAAAGATAAGCTGCTGCTGGAAGTCATTTTTGTTGAAAAAAGATTTAGGGGTATTTAGGGGTAAATTGTGCTAATGTCAGCAATTTAGTTTGAAAGGTATCAAAAATTAAGGTGGACTGATATGTGATAAAGCAAAGAGAATGTTAACAGCTACAGAATCAGGGTAGCATGAATATAAGGATTATTGTGTGCATCTTTCAATTTTTCTGAATGTTGGAAAAGTTTCATAATAAAATTTTGAAAAACAGTATGCATAGTATATTTTCATTGTAACTCACTTTTTCTGATTCACCATGATTTTGGCATATACTCTGTAAATTAATGGAATTAACACAAAGTTGCAATATAAAATACTTAGTATTTACATGGAAAGATATCCAATCTTCAAACAACTTACAAAAAGTCATATATATATATGATCTCATTTGTGTATACCTATGTAACAAACTTACATGTTCTGCACATGTATCCCAGAACTTAAAGTAAAATAAAAATAAAAAAAAATTGAACATGTTTATATAGTCAAATTAAATGTCTGAAAGAACATACATGAAACTATTAACACTGGTGATCCCTGGGGTTTTTGATAATATTGGCGGTTTTAATTTTCTCTTACAGTATTCATATATATTCAGAAAAAAATAGATATCTTCATTAAAAATGTAATTAATTGGTTTTAATGATGACAGATGGCATAATTTAGAGGGGAAATAGGAGCTCTCCGAACCTCTGCTTGAATACCTCTGGAAATCAGGAGCTACCTATTTCAAGAGACAGTCTGTTTCATTGTTGGAATAAGCCCCAATTATAAGAATGTTTTTGCTTATGGAAAACGGATCTGCCTGTCTCAGTTTTTTTCTTACTGGAACAGTACTGAACAAGATGACATTCTAATGCATAGTGATTTCAGTATAAAAGTAACTGAGGCAACTGAACTGTGCAAGGTGTGGGTGAGGGTCATAGACAAGAAGGAGCAATAGTGATGGCTGTAACAAGAGTGTTTGAAAAGAAGGCAAATTAACTGCTAAGAGATTTGACACAGGAGCTACCCAGAGTGAGATGTGACATAGTATTTGTCTGCAAGCTTTCTGGGGTCCTCAGTTGTTCTCAGCAAGCTTGGGTGCATTATCTTATAAGTGGCACTGCCATTCTGGTGATTCTGCTTAGCAGAAACACTGCTTGATGTTGCAAACCAGGAATGAAATAAATAGCCGTGCCACCAGAAAGCCTCAGCAATCAGAAAACAATGAAGTTGTAATCAAACTACCAAGATGGCAATTGTCTTTAAGTATACAACTTTGTCTGAGACGTATGTTTGAGGAAGCAATCCATGAAGTTTGCAGATGATGCTGAATTACATAGGGGCTGCTAAATATTCTCAAAAACAGAAGTCGCTTCAAAAAGAGCTTGACCAATTGGGGAAATGCCCTTACAGACACATAATGAAACTTAAAATGGAAAAATACCAATTGTTACTTTTAGAATGGGCTGATGATTAGAAGCCTATGAAGAAGGAAAAGACAGGCAAAGATGGAGAAAATCAAAACTTAGCAGAATATAGAGCATAAAGCCATTGCAGGAAAAGTGTCCAAGCAAATACTAGAGTAAATTTAAGCTAAAAATGTTCTGGGAGATGATCCTGTATATTGTAAAATTGTCAGATCTTTCTCTCTCTCCACGCCTCCCAAACCTCCTTACCCTTTTGTTTATATAATACTGTACCTTTTCTGAGAGACATAATTAGGCAACTTAGAATGATACAAAAAATATAAGGCAAATTAAAAATAGATGGTTAAAAAGGAACATAAACAAGTGTGGGGGCATAAAAAGACTAGAATTGGGACTCAAATAATCTAAACTATAAAGACATATGTCCTTTCTGTTGATGGAAAGTAAATTTAGCTTTAAGCTTTTTAGCTATTACTTTAAAAGAGAAGAAAGAAAGAAAGCTGGTAAGTTATACAGTTTAGAAATTCATGGTGTTTATGGTAAGCCATTATTTTAATAAGGTGTAGACAGAGGAAATGTGATTAAATAAATTGAAATATCATTATTCCGAGGATAAGGTAAAGACATTGAGGCTATTTAGTCAAAAGAAGAAAGAGCTATGGGATGACTTGATGACTATATTCAAATGTTTCAGGGGACGTTATGTGAGAAATTAAAAGTAACTGTTTTCTGTGCCCATGGAGAATAATAAAAAATAAATGGACTTGGCTGGGTGCGGTGGCTCAAGCCTGTAATCCCAGCACTTTGGGAGGCCGAGGCCAGAGGATCACGAGGTCAGGAGATCGAGACCATTCTGGCCAACATGGTGAAACCCCATATCTATAAAAAAAATTAAAAATAAATAAATAAATAAATAAAAAATAAATGGACAATTTAAATGCAGTGACAATCTGGAAAAAAATTGCAACATACATAACAGACAAAAATTTATATACAGAATATTTAAAGAATTTCTACAAATTGATAACAATATAACAAACTACTTAATTTGAAAAATGGCCAAGGATGTGAACATGCAAGTTACAGGAGAGGAAATAAAAATAACCAATACAAACAAAAAGATAGTCAACTCCAATAGCAATTAGAAAAAATTGCTTATTACCATTTTTTTCTCATCAGACTAAAACATTTTTGTAAACATGATGATAAATATTGAGAATGTGAGTAGATACATATACACATAATCTGATAACCAAAATGCCAATTGGTATAGCCACTTGGGAATATAAGTTGATAGTGTCTATTAAAATGGAAAATATGTATACCCTGTGACAATTCAGTTTTATTTCTCATATTTAGATTCGTTACTGTTATTCACTGTTATCCAGTTTGCCTCTCCTGGGCACACGGTAGGACGGCACTTTGTGGTTCTTTATGGCTGGTTGGGGTTATGTGTCTAGTTTTGGTCAATGAGTTATTTCTGTGACAAGTGGGAAACTCTGAAGAATTTTCTTTCAGTCAATGTTTAAAGTGGTGGTTGCTCCAGCAGCCTGGGTCCCTAAATGATTCCAGTGAACAGAGTCCTCCAACTGTCCTCAATGGGCATGTAGCAAGAAATACACCAAAAATCTACCTTTTTTTAATCAAGATAGAATCCCAAAGATTATTTTTAAGTAAAAATAGATGCAAATGATATACATAATACTATACAATCTGTGTAAAAACTTTAAATGACAAAGTACTACTATATATGTTCAATAGCTAGTAGTACTTTGTGGTTTAAAATTTTTGTGATATGCATATTTATATCACAAAATATAGTAATTACTTTGAGGGGATGATATTAAATAAGAGACAAGATTTGGAATAATGTAAAACAGAATTTAGCCTACTCTAATTTTTTTTTCATTTTTAAAGGGAGAATATGTTAATTTAAAATAAAATTAATTTAAAATATCAAAAATGATATAAAGTAGGGAAGAACTCTACTGTCCATAAAGAAAGAACTTTTTGCTGTTAAGAGTTTTAAAATGTCAATGGAATGCAAACTCAGTGGAGGAAAAATTGGCCTTATACACCATGTAAAAATACACATAACCTGTGATTTAGTATTCTAGTGGCCCATACATAAGTAATGTGTGTACTAGGATGTTTATTGCAGCACCATTTTAGTAGAAGAAGATTTTTAAAAAACTTATAATCTTCATTTGAAAATTCATTAAATTAATTGTTGTATATTCATACAATGGGATATTTGGTGCTAGTTCAAAACAAAGAGGCAGCTCTATATTACTGATAGGGAAAGGTGTCCAAGACAAATTATTAAGTGAGACAAGCAATGTAGACAACTTTGTATATGGTATGTTACCATTTATACAAGGAAAAGTTTAAAAAGAATATATCTGTAATTCTCTTCCTCAAACCAAGGAACACAAGAGCAGAATGGCAGTCTCAGTCGACATATTGTTAATTTTGTACAAGATAAGGAGGTGACAAAGGGTCTCAGGATGCCTATTAATTGGGAAACACAGCCTATCCCAACCAAGAAAGAGCAATATAATTTTTATTTCACCCTGGAACATTTGTAAGTACAATAATAGTAAAGGATTACTTTTGAAACGATGTCTCTACAGGACTACACACACCTTTTCTGAGTAAGCAATAATTACAGGGGCATCAGGGTGAAATGTAAGCAATGGAGACAAACGGGCAGTGGTATGGAGGGAGATTAGGAACCATTGAGGCTGGGAAGGAAAGGAATTTTAAGAGTATAGGTCCTATACTAGAGGAGACGACACAGGAGAACCTTAACCAGAATTTCTAAAAACATGGTCTTGTGAATGTGTAACTGGCGTTTAGACAGTGTATCCTCCTTAGGCAGAACATTTGATTCTTCATATTCCCCCTAGAACTGATGCTCACAAGCATCCAGTCCTACTCTGTTATTAGATCCAATTCTCCTCTGGCCTGGGATGCTCCCGTATCATTTATCAGAAAGTGAACATGAAGTTAAGCTAGGTGCAATGTAAAGTGAAATTATAACCTCTTTGTAAGTTTACATACTAAGATGGACACTCACATGTACTCAAAGCTACTAATAGTTGAATATAAGCAGTTTATTAATAATATAAAAAAAGATTTCAAATAAGACTGAAATAAAAATGAAAAGAAGCTGCGATGAGCTTCCATCTGGTCACCTTGTAGGTTTTGTTTGTGTCATTACCATTATTATGCTATGAGTCTCAATATGCATATTCAGCCTTCAAGGCATTGTTTTTTTCCTCCTCCAGTACTTTGTGCCACAGTAAGAATACAGTGCTATCAGAATGAGGCCAGTAGGTGTTTTGTTTCATTCAGTATCATGATTCAATCTACAAGGCACATGTTTTAACTTCAATTTGGATCACAGACATTAGTTTTTCCTCAATATCTTTTTATGACCTCAAGTAGAAGCCTTTGATAAAACAATTCAATTTAATCATTAAATACCAAAGTAGACAATTCACACAGAAAAGCTTTACACAAAGTGTGATACTGTACCTGGATCATCTGCATCAGAAACAACTGGAAGCTTATTAAAGCTACAAATTTCTGGGCCCTAAAGCAGCTCTATTAAATCAATCCCCATAGAGGTTGGGCTCAGGAATCTGTATTTGAATAAGCTTCACCAGTTGTTTCTGGCACACACATAGATTGATGAATCATCAGCCTTATATTTAACAACTATGGCAGCAGAGTTAGGCAGAATAAAGCAGTGAAAAACATTTTTTTCCTAAAAGAAGTGATAATTTAAAAACTGATTGATGTGCGGAGCAAGGGGTTAGATAAGTTGAACATTACCCTAAGTTACCTCACCAAGGATGTAAAAAAAGATCAAATTTCCTATTTATGCTAGGAAAATTTAGCCTGGAGGAAGCTGCAGAGGATAAATGTATGCTCATGCTGATGGTAACAACGATAGACATCTGCTAGATATCTTTCAGTAAAGTAAATTCATTGAAAGTACAACTAAATGTGATTGAATTTTTCTATATTTGCAAGTCTTCATATGAATAATTCACAGATCAGAAAAAAAACAATCCTTTGTCAGGCCATGCATGTGTCTCCTGATTTTTGTTGCAGAAAATATGGTTGCCTTAGTTATACAGGACTGAACCCAGGGATTAAGTGCAGCACAGACAAGGAGATTTGTGTGTCATCCACAGAGACGATAATTGAATCCAGGAGACAGATGGTATTGACGCTGGTACAGTAAACCTACCATGTCAAGAATTGTGCAACTTGGTGGTTTTAGAACATCAGCGGAAGCCAATACTATGGACAATCAGCACGTAACTGCTAATCTCTCTTGATAGCACTTTTAGCTTGGTTGATTTATTAATTCAGTCGAGGAAGAGGTACCTCCATATCTCTTGCTGACAGCTTTTAGAAAAACTAACTTTTCTCTTTTACTCTTACTGAAAAGGTCTATAAGTCCCATTGATTTGGGGATCCCTAATAGTTCCTCCAAGAACAGACAGGGCTTCTTTGTATAGTAATATAAAACCCCAAGTGGGAGTTATAAGGCCAGTGGAAAATGATTTGGAAGCATGGAATCAGATACTATAGAAGAAGCCAAAGATATGAGATGCAAACCCAATGAAGACTGATATTCCTGAGCCCCAGATTGGGGAGTATGTTTAGGATTACATAGTGATTCATGCTATCACCAGCAGCAGAGAAGTATATGTAATAAATAAAAATTGTCCTTTGATGTGGCACTGAGTTTTTCAGTGATCTTAACAAGCCAAGTTGAGGGTGGGACAATCCAAAGACTTTCGATAGTACAGTATGAACAACATACTCCCGAAATTTGGTGATGGAAAATAGAGAGTAAAAGTTTGTTTATACTTACCATGTACCTGCCACTTCACATTCATCTCATTTCTACCCTAAAAAAAGGTGAGGAAATGGGGGCCCAGAGAAGTTCTGTAACTTATACAGGGTTAAAATGGCTTATAAGTGATGTAATTGGGATTTGAACCTAGTTCTGTCTTATTCTAAAACCTGTGTGCTTTCCACTGCAAGAGTCTGGCCACATGACATTTAACAGTATTTTGTGACCCACCAGCCTTTTACCCTTTATGTTCCTACTTTGAGCACAGGAGTAACATCAGGGTTGAGGTAGTAATTGTTGAGGTTGGCCATATGTTGAAGGAGAAGACAGAAGACCTTTATTTGAATTAATTCATTTAACCCTCACAGTAATAGTATGATGTAGGTACTATTGTCACCCATTTTATAGCTGGAGAAAAACAAGGTACAGACATTAAAATAACTTATTCAATGTCATCCAGATAGTGCGTAGCTGGAGTCAAACCACATTTGTTTGGCTCTAAAGCTCCTGTGTTTGCATTATGTCATATTGCCTCAGAGAATTAAAAAATAGAAATCAGGTGCTTATCTATCTATGCTTACAGGTTGAAGAACCAGAAGAGAAGATGAGAATGAAAGGCCAGTTGTTTCATTTCAAATTAACATCCTCCTTGTGGCCCTGAATTCACTCTTTCTCTCTGCCTGCCTAACTCTTGAGCTTTACTGTATTATTCAATAAAATGTCTCCCTCATCCCTCTTCTCTATGTTATTGGTCCTATTTCAAACCTCTCATTACTGTGGTCCTGTCTTTAAACATAACAATCCCACAGCATATTCTTACTACATCTCTAAAAACATCTCTGGGTCTGTATCATCTCTCTCTATCCCAGTTTGTCATGTAGAATAACCTTAACTCCCTACCAAATCTTGGAACACAATTTATCTTACCTCTCCATTTTATCTTACTAGAGTGGAATTCTGGCTGTTTCCTACAAACACAGACTTCTCTACTGCTTCACCAAGGAGGCCTTTTCAAATCTTTGGAGGTCCTTTCACATCAGTGGAAGTGAAGAGGAGGTGTGTCAGTGGCACACCCAGAACTTCACCACAGAATGTGAACCATGAAGTATCAGAGCTAAATGAAAACCCTACTAATCACTAGTACAACACCCTCCTCATCATGTTCTACAGACAACGAATGTGACACTCAGAGGTTCTTCCTTAAACTTCATATATTTCAAGATTTATTTATATGCTAATTATAGCATATAGACAGCATATAGCTAATTATAGCATATAGCTCAGACCCACTTCTCTCCTTTTATCACCTTCTTTGTGGATAACTAGCATCTAAATGACTTTTTCCTCTTTACTTTCTTCCCTAGCCATTTTCTCAGCATCATCTATGTTAAGCCACCTATTAGTAAATGTTTATTGTTGGTGACCTGTCAGATGCCAGAGACGGAGGACTCATTGCTCCTCTAAATAATTGCCTTTGTGTTACATTTACAACTTGTCAACAATGATAGACCTTCATTCTACCCAGCTCTCTTTTAAACCACAATCTTCTTACAAGCTCTCTGATCTCACTGTGGCACTCAGTTGTTCTGCTATTATTCACTTCACTCAGATAATTGATGAACTTCATAGCTTGCTGGACTCATCCCCAGCCTCACCATCATTACTCACTCCTATACTCGTTATAGTTCTTGAGTTCTTGTAACTTTCACTTCTTGTCTAATGCACTAACTCCTGTCTCAAGGGTCTTCCGTAACTACCTCTACTTAAGTACTAATCCCTTACCTGCTCAATTCTCCTTCTTATCCATGACCTCTCTCCACCTCTCCTACATAGTAATATGTCTCTGCTATGTGTCTGCTTTTGCCTGCTGACCACACCTTGACTTAGGCCTTTATTCTTGTATTGTGTGTTTGGAAGTTGCCTGCCCACCATTAGCCCATTGGCTCCCAATTTGGTGGTATGCCAACTATGTTCCCAGAGTCTCCCTCATAATGAGTCTTGATAACCATCTAGATCACACTCTATGCCAACTCTGCTAACTTCTCAAGTGTTTTTCGATGTTCTCTCCCACTACCATCTGCTCCTTTTGTGAGAAGAAAAAAAAAATGAGGTGAATAGCGTAGTTTGTTATAATATTGGCATTTTAATAAAAGAAACTGATATTTGATAACAAAGATCCTAATTGCCATTTTTACTATTATTACTTAGGCTTATCATTTTGTTTATGTTCTGTATAATGTATAGAGAAGTGAGGAAAATGCCGCTTGTTACAAAATTTGTATTTATTCTGAGTTTGGTGGATCAACCCAGGTGAATCTGTATTTGGTTTGGAGAAAGTGGGGTGATAGGCGTGAATATCAGTTAGTATACTCTATAGGGAGGAACAACTAGTAAATTTATGATTTGGGGTTGAGGTTATACTTGTAGTATGAAAAATAAACACTTGTTAACTAAAATTAATTGTTATGCACGGATTGCAATTGTCAATATATAAAATTATTCATGGAACTTCTACCCATACCATGAAACACAAGACACATTTACTTCAACTACTGATGTAAATTTGAAAGATGATAGTGTTGAATCATAGAAAATAATGACTTTAATGAAGGCAAATTATCTTGCTAAAATGAATCAAATGAATAGCCTTGGTTGTAAAAATGGAAGCGAATCCTTATTTTTGAATTATGAATTGTTCTTCAACGAAAGTTAGGATATGATTTGCTATGGTGAAAGCTTCATTTGTTGTCATTTTCACTAGAAAAGGGAGGGCTATCTTTCCTACCTCACATCCACCTGAATGCTTCTGCCAGACAGAGCCAATTCTTTGCCATTTCCTGAACATACTCATTCATGTAGGTAGAGCTTGGGAAGGCTTTAGCACTCCCATGACCTCCATCAGCCCTCCAAGGCAATCACAAATAACTACCCAAGCTATTGAGCAGTGATGTGTCTTCTATGAAAAGCTATTCTGTTTTTAGTTTTTTTGTGTGTTCTTTTTCACTTTAAGAAAAGTCTTCTAAGTATTCCTGCCATTCAGATTACCATCTCAAGTTACTCCTATATAAACTATTTGGAACTGCCATTGTTTTTAATAATGCTGGTCTCTGTACTTGCAATGAATCCCCACTCCCATTACAGACTAAGTGAATTCCGCTCTTCCTTCGAGAACCATCACAAATGCCATTTTCTCTGAAAAGTCCTCTCTGATGCTGTATCCCAAATAGTGATTTTTTTCTTTTGTGATGTTATAATATTTTGCTAAAACAATGACATTTATAGATTTACATTCCAACAATATTTTACATGAGTGTTTCTCATGGTAGACAGTCAGCTTCCATGTTCAAGATTATTCATTTGATATCCTGATCTTCCAGTATAGTGCCTGACATAGGTAATTAATTAGCTAACAGATGAATACATTATGTTGGAAAGTTTGAAATCAGTAAGTGCAAAGTTCTGATTATACTAATTCAAAAATTGGGACAACCTAGATTGACCAGACTCAAGATTACCCTAGAAATTTCTTTCTTCATATTTGCAAAATAATACTGACTTTATTCAAGGACCCTAGAACAATTTTAACTTATTTTATATAAAAGAATTGATATAAAGAAAGGAGGCAAAGCAAGATGGCTTAACAGAATCCTCTGCCAATCATCCTCCTCACAGGAACACCAAATTTAACAACTATGTATGCAAACACACACACACACACACACACACACACACACACACACACACATATTCCTAAGACCTAAAAATGAGGTGTGTAATCACAGTTCTTGGTTTTAACTTCATATCGCTGAAAGGGGCACAGAAGAGAATAGGTAAGACAGTCTTGAATGGCTGGCACCACTCCTCCCTCATCCCCTGGCAGTGGCTATATGACACAGAGAATCTGTGCACTTGAGTAGAAGAAAGTGCAGCAATTGTGGGACTTTGCATTGGAACTCAGTTCTGCCAACACTGAGGAGAACTCAGCCAATGTCCATGGAGGGAGCGTTTAGACCTAGTCAGAGAGGAATCACCCCGTCCAGCAGTGAGAACTTGAGTTTTGGCAAGCCCCACCAAACTGGAATAAAGTGTTTCAGGGTGCTAAATGAACTTAAAAGGCAATCTAGGTCACAAGGACTGCAACTCCTAAGCAAGTCCTAGTGCTGTACTGGATTTGGAGCTAATGGACTTAGGGGACGCATGACCTAGTAGACACCAGCAGGGGTAGCTAAAGGAGTGCTTGCTTCACCTTTCCCACAAACCCAAGCAGCACAGCCCACAGCTCCAAAAGAGACCCCTACCTTCTGTTTGAGGAGAAGAGAGGGAAGAGTAAAGAGGATTTGTCTTGCAACTTGGATATTAGTTCAGCAACAGTAGAATAGGGCATTGGGAAGAGTTGTGAGGCCCTTATTCCAGGCCACAGCTCCCAGATGACATTTTACACCCTGGGCCAGAAGAGAACCACTGCCTTGAAGGAAAGGACCCAGTCCTAGCAGGATTCATCACCTGCTTACTAAAGAGCCCTTGGGCCCTGAATAGTCAGCAATGGTAACTAGGTAGTACACACTGTGGGCCTTGGGTAAAACGCTGAGACATGCTGGCTTCAGGTGTGACCCAACATATTCACAGCTCTTGTGGCTACAAGGAGAGACATAAAAGGAATTTTGTCTTGCAGCTTAAGTTCTAGCTCAGCCACAGTGGGGTAGAGCATCAAGCGGGCTCTTGGGGTTTCCAATTCCAGGCCATGGCTCTTGGACACCATTTAGAGACCTACCATGAGCCAGAGGGAGCTCACTTCCTTGAAGGGTAAATAAAAATCCTGATAGCATTCATCACAAGATGACCGAAGAGCCTCTGGGCCTTAAGTGAACTTGGGTGTTATCCTGGCAGTACTCTCCATAGACCAGTGGTGGTGGTGGACATAGGGAGAGACTCCTCTGCATGAGGAAAGGGGAGGGAAGGATGGAAAAAAAACTTTGCCTTGTATTTCTGGTGCCAGCTTAGCTGCAGTAGAATAGA
>NW_016107504.1:2582195-2587408 GCF_001604975.1 Cebus imitator
GGATGTGCCCAGGGCTCAGGGGACCTCACCTCTATGAAGGGCAGTTCACAAGACTGACTGGCTTTACCACCTGCTAATTTTAGATTACTAGATCCTTGAGCAAACACAGATGGTAGCCAGGTAGTGGTTACAGAGGGCCATGGGTAAGACTCAGTGTGTGCCAGCTTCAGGATTGATCTAGCACAGTCCGAGTGGTGAGTGCCAATCATAAGAAAGAATCAGTGGGCTTTAAGACAGAATATTTCTAAAATACATAGTCAAGAGAGACAAAAGAAAAAAGAATAAGAAGGAATGAAGATCAGTCAACAAGTGGATAAAGAAATTGTGGTATACATATATGATAGAATATTTGCAGTGACCTGGGTGAGATTGGAGACCATTATTCTAAGTGAAGTAACTCAGGAACCAAAGGTTGTATGTTCTCACTGATACATGGGATCCAAGCTATGAGGATGCAAAGGCTTAAGAATGATACAATGGACTTTGAGGACTTGGTGGAAAGAGCATGAGGGGGATGAGGGATAAAAGAGTACAAATATGGTGCAGTGTATACTGTTCGGGTGATGGATGCACCAAAAATCTTATAAATCACCATTAAAGAACTTACTCATGTAACCAAATACCACCTGTACCCCAATGACTTATGGAAACATACATACATACGTAGAATGAAACATTCTACAAGATCTAGAAAATAGCATCCAAAGGACAAATTTAAGTGTTATTGGCTTAAAATAGGAGGTGGAGAGAGAGGAGTTGAAGAGAGATGATATCAGAGAACTCTCCAAACCTAGAGAAAGACATCAACATTCAAATACAAGAAAGTTATAGAACATAAAGCAGACTTAACCCAAGGAAAACTACCTCAATACATTGAATAATCATACTCTCAAAGTCCAAGGATACATAAAGAATCCTAAAATCAGCAAGAGGAAAAAACAAATAACACACAATGGCGCTCCAATATGGGTGGGAGCAAACTTCTCAGTGGAAGTTTGTATAGGCTAGGAGAGGGTGGCATGACATATTTAAAGTGCTGAAGAAAAAACATTATATCCTAGACTAGCATATTTGGCAAAAATATCCTTCAAACATGAATGAGAAATAGATTTTTCTAGACAAAAGCCAAGGAATTTCTTCAACACTAGATCTGTCCTACAAGAAATACTGAATGGAGTTCTTCAGTCTGAAAGAAAATAATATTAATAAGCAATAAGAAATTATCTGCAGAAAACCAAAAATCACATGCTCTCACTCATATGAGGGAGCTGAACAATGAGAACACAGGGACACTGAGAAAGGAACAACACACACTGGGCCCTGTTGGCGGGGTTGGGGAGGAAGAGAATCAAGACAGAGCTACACCATGTGGGACTTAATACCTAAGGGATCGGTTGATAGGTGCAGCAAACCACTGTGGCATACGTTTACCTATGTAACGAAGCTTCATGTTCTGAACATGTATCCTGAAACCTAAAATAAAATGAAATTTATACAAAAGAAAAATTATCTGAAGGTACAAAACTCATTGGTAATAGTAAGTACACAGAAACACACAGAATGCTACAACAATAATTATCGTGTGTAGACAACTCAATTGTGGTGTGTAAACAACTCATATCTTAAGTATAAACATGAAGAACCAAACAGATATGATAACTGCAACAACTTTTCAAGACAGATAGTACAGTATGATAGAACACAACGTTTAAGAGTGGGGCAATAAAGTACAGAGGTTTTTTGTTTTCTTTTTGCTTGTTTGTTTATGCAATTAATGTTAAGTTATCACAGCTTAAAATAATGGTTTATAATACATAATTTGAAAACTTCATGGAAATGTGGGGTTGTTGCCCCCACACAGAGTCCCTGCTGGGGCACTGCCTAGTGGAGCTATGAGAAGAGGGCCACTGTTCTCCAGACCCCAGAATGGTAGATTCACTGACAGCTTGCACCATGCATCTGGAAAAGCCACAGACACTCAATGCTAGCCCATGAAAGCAGCCAGGAGAGAGGCTGTACCCTGCAAAGCCTCAGGGATGGAGCTGCCCAAGACCATGGAAACCCACCTCTTGCATTAGTGTGACCTGTATGTGAGACCTGGAGTCAAGGGACATCATTTTGCAGCTTTATAATTTTACTGCCTTGCTGGATTTCAGACTTTCATGTGCCCTGTAGCCCCTTTGTTTTGGCCAACATCTCCCATTTGAAATGGCTGTACTTTCCCAATACCTATACCCCCATTGGATCTAGGAAGCAACTAGCTTGCTTTTGATTTTACAGGCACATAGGCAGAAGGGACTTGCCTTGTCTCAGATGAGACTTTGGACTGTGGACTTCTGGGTTAATGCTGCAATTAGTTAAGACTTTGGGGGACTGTTGGGAAGGCATGATTGGTTTTGAAATCTGAGTACATGAGATTTGGAGAGGCCAGGGATGGCATAATATGGTTTGTGTCCCCACCCAAATATCATCTTGAATTGTAGCTGCCAGAATTCCCACATGTTGTGGGAGGAGCCCAGTGGGAGGTAATTGAATCATGGAGTCCAGTCTTTCCCATGGTAGTCTCATGACCGTGAATAAGTCTCACAAGATTTGATGGGTTTATCAGGGATTTCCACATTTGTTTCTTCCTCATTTTTCTCCTGCCACCACCATGTAAGAAGTTCCTTTTGCCTCCTGCCATGATTCTGAGGCTTCCCCAGCCATGTGAAAATGTAAGTCCAATTAAACCTCTTTTTGTTCCTACTTTCCAGTATGTGTTTATACAGCATGTAAACAAAAACCAGGAAAGAGCAGGATAGTAGTTATACTTATATCAGATAAAGTAGATTTCGAGACAAAAACTAAAACAAAAGACAAAGAATATCATTATAAAAACACCAATTTGGCATGAGGAAACAACAATTGTAAATATACATGCACCCAACACTAGAGCCCCAAAATGTATAAAACCAGTATTATTAGGGCTAAAGAGAGAGACTACAATACAATAATAACTGGGGACTTCGGCACCACACTTTCAGCATTGGACAGATCTTTCAGGCAGAAAATCAGTGAAAAAACATCCAACTTTATCTGAACTATAGACCAAGTAGACCTAATAGATATTTCCAACAGCTCCAGAGTACACATTTTTCTCCTCAGCACATGGATCATTCTCAAGGATAGATAATAGGTGAGGCCACAAAAGAAATATTAAAACTTCCAAAAATTGAAAAAATATCAAGCATCTCTGACCACAGCGGAATAAAACTAGAAATCAACAACAGGAAGAATTTTGGAAACCATACAAACACATGGAAACTAAATAGTATCCTCTTGGATTGCCACTGGGTCAATGAAAATTACTTGAAACTTTCAAACTCATTCTATGAGATCAGTATTACCCTGATACCAAATCCAGACAAAGTTGTATCAAAAAAGGACAAATATAGGCCAGTATCTGATAAACACTCAGGAAAAATTCTCAACAAAGTGCTAGTAAACAAAATTTCACACCGTATTAAAATATTGATTCATCATGACCAAGTGTACTTCATCCCAGGGATGCAAGTATGATTCAACATATGCAAATAAATCAATGTGATACATCACAACAGGATGAAAGACAAAAAGCACATGATCATTTCAAATTGATGCTGCAAAAGCATTTGATAGAATTCAACATTTCTTCATGATAAAAACCTTCAAAAATCTTGTTACAGAAGAAACATACCTCAAGATAACAAAAGCCATATGTGACAGGCACACAGCTGGTATCACACTGGATGGGAAAAGGACTGAAAACACTTCCTCTAAGATCTGGAACCTGAAAAAGATGCCCTCTTATACCATTGTTATTCACCATAGTACTGGAGTTCCTAGATAAAGCAATTGGACAGGACAAAGAAATAACCAGCATCAAAATTGGTATGCAAAATGTCAAATTATCCCTCTTTGCAGATGATATAATCTTATATCAAGAAAAACCTAAAGAATACACAGAAAAACTATTAGAACTGATAAACAAATTCATTATATTTGCAGGATACAAAATCAAAAACATAAATCAGTAGTACTTCCATATGCCAACAGTGAACCATCTGAAAAAAAAAAAATCCCATTTACAGTAGGTACATGTAATATACCTAAGAATAAACTTAACTAAAGAAGTAAAATATCTCTACAATTAAATCTATAAAACATTAATGCAAAAATTGAATAGGACACCTCCAAAAATGGAAAGATACTCCATGTTCATGAATTGGAAGAATCGATATTGTTAAAGTGTTCATACTACCCAAAGCAATCTATAGATTTAGCACACATCTCCTCTATCAAAATGCAATGACATTGTTCATAAAAACAGTAACACAATCCTAAAATGTATATGGAAGCTCCACAAACCCAAAATAGCCAAAGCTATACTGAGCAAAAAGACTGAATATGGAGGAATCACATTACCTGACTTTAAACTACAGGGCTATAGTAAACAAAGCAGCATAGAATTGGCATAATAAGAGGCACACTGACCAGTGAAACAGAGTAGAGAACCTGGGAACAAATCTATATATCTATGGTGAACTCATTTAAAACAAAGGTGCCAAGAACATACATTAGGGAAAGGACAGTCTCTTCAACAAATGGTGCTGGGAAAACTGGATATCCATGTGCAGAGGAATGAAACTAGACAAAAATTTCTCAATTTTTGTCTTTTACCATACACAAAAATCAAATTAAAGTGGATTAATGACTTAAATCTAAAACCTCAACTATGAAACTCCTAAAAGAAATAATTATAGAAACTCTCCAGGACATTGCACTGGGCAAATATTTCTTGACTGATATCCCACAAGCCCATGCAAACAGAGCAAAAATACACAAATGGAAACACATGAAGTTAAAAAGCTTCTGCACAGCAAAGGAAAATATCAACGAAGTGAAGAGACAACCCACAGAATGGGAGAAAACATTTGCAAACTACCCATCTGACAAGGGATTAGTGATCAGAATATCTAAGGAGCTCAAACATCTCTATAGGAAAAAAAACCTAATAATACGATTTAACAATGGACAAATTAGACAAAAGGTCTGAATAGATATTTCTCAAAAGAAGATATACAAAGCTAAACATATATATGAAAAGATGCTCAACATCATGGATCATCAGAGAAATGCAAATCAAAATGACAATGAGATATCTTCTCACCCCAGTTAAAATGGCTTTTTTTTTT